>NW_020440081.1:81397-118492 GCF_000699045.2 Agrilus planipennis
TGGGTATGAGAGTAAGGAATATATTTTTTACATATATAAAACGGTTAGTTTTTATTGGAAAGTAGTTAATGTAGGTTTACTAGTATTGTATTTTGTACACTGATATTTTTCAAAATTTAATCACTTCTTATTCTTATTATTCTATTTTATTTTATTATTTATTGTTCGTTAGTTCTTTGTAACTACAGTTACCATCATCATAAGGTCGTCAGTCCTAAGTTCTGGTTGGACACGCACCTCCACTCTTTCCTATCCTGCGCTAATCTTCGCATTTCTCCAAAACTAGAGCAACCCACATCCTTAACTGTTTGCGAACAGTAATCTAATCAACGTCTACCTCTACCCTTCCTAACTTCCGTTTCTGCCTCTAATATGTCTCTGACTAGACCTTCATGTCTGACAAGGTGTCCTATCAACCTATCTCGCCTATTTCTTATTGACTTCCATAGAGACCTTTGTTTTCCTATTCTTTCTAATACCTCTTCATTTCTAACCATCTCTATCCACGGCATCCTCATCGTCCGCCTGGAACACAATTACAGTTAAAGCATTTATTTATTTTGTATAGTGTAAATTTGGTATTGAATGTTTTAAGTTAAAAGTGCAATTATGAAGCCAAAAAGAAGTATTATTTGGAACTATTTTGTTGATATTAACGACGCAAGTACCAAATGCAAACTCTATGTCAAGGTATATTTGCGAAAAGGACACACATCCTTTGCATTAAAAAGTTACCTGAAATCATTACACGACAAGAAGTTTGCGGAGTTTGAGAAGTTAGACGATGATACAAATGATTCATCGGACGTCAGGAAACAAAAGGTCAGTCAATATTGATATAGTTAGTAGGTATCAGTAGGCAATTATATTATTGTATCTCTGTTCTAGGTTTCTCCGCTTGAAAATTTGTCATGCCGCAAATCTCAATAAAGCGATCGTGCTATTGCGAGAATAATTGCTCTCCACAACTTACCATTTAATTTAGAGGGAGATTAGTTTTCACAGAATAATTAATGTTACCTAGTTTTCCAAGAAATACACTAAGAGGACGTGATTTTTTCCTGAAATGTGTGTAATGATTTATACTGTATAATCTACTGGTCCAGAAAATCTATGATTTGCTTCGAAGTTTTGCCATTTTCATTCTATCGTTTCTTTACTAAGTTTGAGTGCTCATGGAATTCCATGATTTTAAAATGTGAAGTCACGGACGAGCGTCATACTAGTGTTGCAATATCAATAAAATATGAAACGATACTGGAAGGGAGGGACATAAATCGCCAAGCCGTGCACTGTACAGTTCGTAATCGTGGATCTAATACGATCAAAGTTATGCAGTTGTCAGGTTTTTACGATGTGAATTGTGCAAATTCATCAGATCCAACTTTGTATTTGAGCTGGCATTGACTCATAAGAGTGGCTTCTACAATTAACGGTCAAATTGAAAAACATTGTAGGTAACTCATACTTGGTCGCACGAGCCGATTTTACAAAAATTCAAAAAAATCGCTTAAATCAATCTGCTATGTCAATAAACGTAAATATTAAGCTTAACACTAGTATAAAATACAAAAAAAATACAACGTGTAATTATACAACACGCTACTGAAGTGAAACTTCTTCAAATACACAAACATACCGGGATAGAGGTTAAGGAATTGGTTTAATGGTATTATTTGTACACTGTGCTTCGCACGGGTACAATGCTGATTGTAAATATACTACAGAATGTCTTTATATACAACAATCACAGCTTTTTTGTCATTAGACTATACAAACCGGCCGGTACCGCCGCAACCGCTATGTCCCTGCATTTTAAGTCTGTACTATTTTCGTAAATATTCATTAAAATTACATGCTGTAAAGGGCCATATTGATCTATATTAAATGCACAATGTATTTAAAAGTACTTAACTGGATAAGGGTTAATGCTGTATTGCTTAAAATCGCTTCGTAAATAAGCCATTATTTCTTGTAAAAAGTAAAGGATAAAAAATGGTTATTGTGGGTTATCCCTAAGTGATAGACATATACCATCGCGGACTATTTTGTAGATTTTTTTAATCTGTACAATATTGTAGTATATTATTTTGATCTATCTCGTAGGGTTCAACCAGCTTTTGCAATGTAAGCGCAAAAAAATGTATTTATTTACGACATCACACTACAAACTACTAAAGTTATCAGTGTTTCTTTACTATATTATGCATGTATTATACATATAAACCTTCCTCTTGAATTACTCTATCTATTAAAGAAAACCGCATTAAAATCCGTTGCGTAGTTTTAAAGATTTAAGCATACATAGGGACAGACAGCGGGGGAAATGCGTTGCATGATTTCGTTACATAGCGACTCGCATGAAACGAAACCGTACCGTGTGTAAAGAAGTTTCACTTCAAAAAAATATTAAGGTATATACCTACTTGTATTAATTACTAACTACTAACTAAATTTGTTCTATTTTCAGATGGAATAATGCATTCTACATGTTGGAACGATTTGAAAAGTTAAAGGATTCGCTTATTTTGTATTTAGGAGCAAATCCAATCGCGACTATCTCTCCTGACAACTGAACGAATGAACAACAATTTCTAGAAATAATGAAGCCATTGAGTCAGGAATTTGAGTAGTTTTCAAGCCAGCATTTCGACGGTCATACCGTTAGTTCAAGTGCTTATTACTACAGTGCAATAAGAAAAGTCCAAACACGGTACTTCTGAGTTTTTGAAGAATGTTAGCAGATGATTTGAATTCCAGTGTCAGGTTTTGAGAACTAATGAAAGACATAAACTACAGAATTCCGACATTCTTAGCGTTACGTAAAGCTAAATTTTTTAATAGGATCGTAACGGAAGAAATTGAGTCAGAAGTACTTAATTCGCTAACGATCCAAACTGATGATGCAGCAAATCACGAAAATGATAGCAAGACTCTTAGTTTTAACAAAAAAATTAAAAATACAACTTGTAATTATGCAACACGCTACTGAAGTGAAACTTCTTCAAACATACAAACATACCGGGATAGGGGTTAAGGAATTGGTTTAATGGTATTATTTGTACACTATGAATTTAAATTTTACATTACACATGCCGGAGTTGCCTGTAACGAACGTTGCATTGAAGTGCGCTCACGGCTCAAGCGATCCCCACTACGAACTCGACTACGTGGCCGAGTAGAGGGGGGACAACCGTTGCACGATTTCGTTACATAGCAATTCGCATGAACCGAACTTACCCTACCGAGAGTAAAGAAGTTTCACTTCAACAAAAAAAAACAATTGTGTGGTTTTATGAAACCACGATACAAGTGAAACTTTTCGGATTGTAGGCATTTAATTGTAAATGTTCAGAAAATTATTCGAATTAGGTTATTAAAATTAAAATCGCGTTCTTAATCTTATCTCAATGATTGGAAAATGTAAATGATAATGGAAAATCAAAGCAGACAAGGTATCCAACTATAAATTTTAATTTCAATGTGGGTATGAGAGTAAGGAATAGGTACATAATAAATACAATAATTCAGATCAATAATATAATCTTCGCTTTGAGTTTCACAGTCTATAAATGTAATTGTCATGTACTTGCACGAATGAGTGAGAATATAAGTGCTACATGGTTAGCTCATGCGAGCCATGGGCGCCGCCATATTGGCCTTGGATGCTCTGGCGAGCGCCTTTCAGTTTTACCCCTACTCCGCGGCCGGCTGTAATGCCACATGCGATAGATGGACGAAAAAATTTGAGGCGGTGTAATAAATGTTTCACTATAAAAAAAAAAATGGGTGCGTGTTCTTATGTACGCGCGTGAGAAGTTATACTTCTTTGGCATCATTAAAAATAGAAAAATACACAACATGTCAAAATCTTCTGTCACACAATGATAAAGAAAAGACGTATGTAATAAAAAACAATAAAACAAATAACGGATGTCTTACATTATATTTAAATAATCTATTAAATTTTTGTCACGAACTTTTTATTAAATGTTCTATTAAATTTATTTCTTTATTTTGTAAATATTAAATAACCAATAATAAATATTCAACATTGATAATTTAATAATATTTAGTATTAATTATATTAAATAATGATATTTTAATTTATATCAATAAATAATACATAGGGATAACTAACCTCAATTATATTGGAGCACTTAAAAAAGTATTTTAGCACAATTTTTTCACTAATATTCACAAATAGTAAATAATATTAATCCAAATATTCAATTTAAATCACTACTGAATATATTTTATTGCCACATATATAATTCGCACTTGTATGAAAATAAAACACGTGTTGTGACTGTAAAAACTAAAACCATGTGGATAAATATTATAAATAAATATGAAAACAGTGATCAGAGGCGACAAGCGTACCAACATGCGCGACTAAGAGAGGTTTTATTTCTATTTCGTTGGTAGCTTTTTTCCGAGACTTAATGAATTCGGTTGAGTGGGCAACTTCATCCTGTTAATTTTGTGTTACAGTGATGCGCGCGCATCTTGAAATTTCACTCTCATCAGTTTTTCATAACGCGCCTAAAGAAGTATAACTTCAAAAATTAAAAAGAAAAAGATTACTACTACGTGAAAATCCCCTATTATAATCAAATGAATATAAATTTATATCATTATCTCTTGCTATCAGTACGGCACTATTTGTCATCTCCGCCGACTAGTATTGCCAGTGAACATGGTATATTATTTAGCAGAGCTGGTCAAAATGATTGCCAAACGACTATTTGTTAAAAATAACTTACCTGTGTTAAATTTTGATGATTAAATTGATAACAATAATAATAATTTTTGTTGATTATTTTTACTGTACCTACTTATTACGGAGAAAATAATCTGCACATTATATTTAATTATCAGTTCATTTTACAAAAGTGTATATTGACAGCAAAACGTTTAATAAATATAAAAAAACCATAATATGTAATATTTATATCATATTGTAGCGTTTTTAGAAACAACACAAATTGCTTTGCTTTTATTACCCTAATTAGTGGTTGTACACGCTACTATAGTTTCAATGCAACCAGTACAACTAAGAAACGCTTAATAATGATGCAACAGTAAATCAACAAAATGATAACAAACCTCCTAGTACTAAATGTCGCAGAATGGAGACTCAAAATCAGCCATCGGCGAGCTATTCCCTAACTAAGTATGTCAGATACATTACTTCAAATATTAGAATCAATGCTAAATGAAGATCCACAAGATACGTCTATGGATAGTGACAATTTCCGTTTGGTGGAATATATATATGCGAACTTAATGGTGTTTACAATTGCTCCCCCGAATTACCTTCCACCTATCCTGCATGTATTACTCTAAAGTCTCTACTCCAGAAGTCTCCAGCTTAGGACCAACGGACTTCACTAATACCTACTATATCTAATTCTAATCTATCCATCCCTACTTTTAAATTTTCTAATTTCCCAGAGGACGCCATCATTTAAATTGTGTAGTACATTTTACTCGGGATCATAATGTGGTAGTTTCCCGTTGCCTTCCACATCGCAGTATTGTGCATCAGAGTGCCATACCGATCCTCGTAATCTCTGCCACCCTGGGTACTGAAAGAGCTGATGCCCTTTTTCAGGGACTTGTCTTAGACTATTTTCTCTTTAAGAACCCTTTCATTATGGTTGAATCTATGGTCTGGCTCCTAAAATCATCGAAACTCGGGAGCCGACCACCCACTCTAGTTGTGCAAGAGCTTTACGGGTAACAATCGAGAAAACGATAGAAAACAGGAAGAGTGCGTACATAGGATTTGTAGATTTAGAAAAAGCTTTTGACAATGTTAAATGGGACAAAATTTTAAATATACTTAAAAATGTAGAGATGAATTACAAAGATAGAAGAGTGATACATAGTTTGTATAAAGAACAACAGGCCGCTATAGAGATCGGCTACAACGTAGAGAAGTAAATATTAGGAAGGGATACAGTACAACTGTAGGGATAGGTGTACAGGGGCAAAAGATTAGTATGCTTAGATTTGCATATGATATACTAGTTTTAGCATCTAGCAAGGAGGAGTTAGAGATAGCTTTAAATAAAATTAAAGCGGTGTTAACAAAACAATACTGTATGAAAATAAATAAAAATAAAACAAAAATACTGGTATGCAAGGGAAGGAAAATAAGAGAAACAGCGAATACAAAGATAGGAGATGAAAAATTAGAAGAAGTGGCCGATTTTAGGTACTGTGGATAGAGAAGGTTAGAAATGAAGAGGTATTAGATAGAGTAAGAGAACAGATTACTCTATAGAAGTCAGTAAGAAATAAGCAAGATACGTTAGTAGGACACTTTCTCAGGTATGAAGGTCTAGTTAGACATATTGGAGGCAGAAACGGAAGCAAGGAGGGGTAGAGGTAGACCTAGATTAGATTACTGTTCGCAGATAGTTTAGGATATGGGTTGTTCTAGTTTTAGGGAAATGCGAAGATAAGCTCAGAATAGGAAGAAGTGGAGGTGCGTGTCCTACCGGTCTTAGGACTGGCGACCTTATGATGATTAATGGTGTATCAAAAAAATAGGGTTACTACTACATCACTAAGAATCGGTTGATAATGATACATGTTACATGAAAACTATAGTAGCCACTAAATGAACTGACAAAAACAAAGTCATTTGTGTTTGTTTCTTTAGAATGAGCTACCACAAAGTGAAACTAGAGCCTATTCAGTATTTGTTGTATTATATCTTAGATGAACGATTTAATTTATATTTGACGATTTAATATGAAGATTGGAAAAACTTTGGCGGTTGTTGTAGAACAAACAGAATAGCTCAAAACCCCAACGCCAAAACACGACACTGTAGTTTACTTCAGTCCCTGAAGAAGGTAACTTTGTTACCGAAAAGTGCTTCGGACAACTACAGTGTCATGTTTTGGCGTTGGGGTTTGAGCTATTTTGTTTGTTCTTTGACGATTTAGTTTTTACATAGGTTCTAGCAAAAAAAACCCTCAGTTTGTCTTTCAATTTTTTTATAAAAATCGTTTGCGAATCTTCACACAATTTTTCCGGTACTTTTGTACTTCCGCTTCCGCATCCACATGCGGATACGTTGATTGTAACATATGCACAGTTTTAGAACTTGAGTATAAGAAGGGTAACCCGTTTTCAAGCTGCTTCCCGACCTCCCTGACGAATACCTCAATTACCTGGATAACCTTACCAACTCCTTAAAATAACCCCCCCCCCACACACACACACACACCACACACACACACACACACACACAAACACATTTTTAACACAATCAATTGGCTGAAGAGGACCTTAATTGATCCTATAACGGCCTGAGGTAGAGGGGTTTTAGTCGGTAGGTTCGAGGACTTCTTCGTCGGGAATCCGACACTACCCAGTCGTGCGGACGGCTGGGTGTCTTTTGAAGATTTCCTCTCTTCCACGAAAACAAAAAAAAAAACTCAAGCTGCATCAGTTACGACTCAGCACCTGCTCAGTCACCACTGAAGATACCGTCAGCAAAGAACGGCGAAATGTTTGGAAAAGTAAGATTCCACGGACCACGCCCAAAAAAGCCCAGAAGAAAACACAGCATCGTCATAATTCTCATTAACACCAACAATATTCCATACGCTTTTGATATTATATATAATATAATCTCGCCATGGTCGGTCAAAGGTTTTCCTTACGTGTGTACTAATTGATGGTTTATGTGACAGCGAAACGGACGAGAAATTCTCATTTGTAAGGAATGCAAGTCGCACACATATGTATGCAATAAGTGAGTGGTGAAGCGATCTCCAGTCGGTAGTAATTGCAGTATAAATTAATGGTAATACCAGGCGTATGAGTCGGAGGAATGGGTGTGGAGCTACTACACGTACGTATATTTTATGTTCGGTTTTGTAAGCTTGTAGTTAGATAAATGTGATTTTGAAATTCTTTAGAAATTACAATATTTCTAGCTGCTGTAATGTTCCCGTTCTTAGTAAGACCAGTGGCATGCATGATTTATAAATGTGCATTAACGATTATGATACAAATGAAATTGGCTACTAAAAGAGTAGTATAGTATAGTCGAAATAAGAAGGCAAAGTCCTCAATAAATAATGCACACTAAAGGCGTATCGTTTTTCTCGTTCTTACAAACGGAAGATATCCTGTCTTTACTCTCTAAACACGCCTCCTCCACAGCTGCGTCGAGGACTGCACCTACGTTTCATAAGAATCAATCGAATAAAATTAGACGATCGACAATATGCTTGTCTTGTCATTTGTACCTACATAAAATGGGCAAATTTACAGGATCGGTTTAAGGTAGTAGTCGTGCTACAGTATGGTTATTGTAAAATCTAAGATAATTCAATGCAATAATGTTTATATAATTTCGAATATACATCAAAACAGATTGAATGAGTCTGTATTCATACATACCCACACATCTAAAAATATTAATTAAGTTTATCTCGAATTAGAGGAGGTCAATCGACTTCAGAAATCATTGATGAGAAATGAATGCGTTATTGTTTATTTTTAATTTCATAAAAATATTTTTTTACAAAATAATACATCTGTTTTTAAATTAAAAGTTCCACCTTCTTTTCGTATCCGGAATACGGTTTTGCAACTAATGTTCAAAACCTCCGCCGCTATGTTTATAACGGAGATGTTTTCTCTACTTGTTTCTTTCATTTTTTGAAAATAATTAATAACATTCCAAACAAGTTTTCTACTCTGAGAATTTAAAACTTCTCGGACCATTTCATTGAAAATTAACAACAAAAATAACAATAAAAACAACAATAACTCCAACAAAAACAACGACATCAATAGTTACAACGAAAAAATAACTTAAACGATATATATGTAGAGAGATGACTATTCGCATAAATACAGCATCTAAATTAAGCCGACCCTGTAAATTTGCCCATTTTATGTAGGTACAAATGACAAGATAAGCATGTTGTCCATCGTCTCATTTTATACGATTGATTCTTATGAAACGTAGGTGCAGGTCTCGACGCAGCTGTGGAGGAGGCGTGATTAGAGAGTAAAGACAGGATATCTTCCGTTCGTAAGAACGAGAAAAACGATATGCCTTTAGTGTGCATTATTTATTGGGGACTTTGCCTTCTTATTTCGACTATACTATATTAATTTTAACTTTTTGTGGTATTAGACATTTTCAACTTGTTGATGAAATACCACAGCAGTAATGAAGAAACATTGAGGCAGGATTTAATGTAAACAAATTTGTAAATACCTCCAAGATATACGAGGGATGTTTCCAAAGTTCTGGGAATTGTGTTATAATTAAATTACGCGGAACTTATAGGTAATGTTATTCGTGCCAGACAAGTCTTGATATGTTTATGCAACTATCTAGTACAAAATTGTTTAATCTGATTTAGGTGTTCGACTGATATAAACGCGTTTTCATAACACTGTTTTTGTAACCATTGCGAAGAGCAATATTTTTTTTTGTTATCTTTTACATTAGTTGAAAGAAGAGTTGAGACATGAAGTTAAGTCAGGTAAGTAGTACTCACCAAGAAGAATCATGTGGTAATATTGATTTCATGCGGAAATCAATGCGGCTTGAGATACAGGCTCTTAAAGTTTTCTTAATTGGAGGAAATTCCGGTGGATATCTTTTAGGACAAACGATGTTCGGCGGGAACAGCTGACGAAAGGCTGAAGCAAGGGCCGTACCTACCGAAATTTCCTCCGATTAAGAAAACTTTAAGAGCCTGTATCTCGGCCACATTGCTTTTTAAAATAATTAATAAACAAAATTCTAATAAATACTACCTCACGACTCTACTTGGTGAGTACTACTACCCACCTGACTAAATTTCATGTCTCAACTCGTTTGTCAACTAATGTAAAAAATTACCTTTTTCTTTTTTGTGGAAAGAAGGTGTTTCTTATTTCAATCCTGGGACCAAAAGTCAATCCAAAGAATGGCACAAACCTGAAGAAGGGCCTTCACTGAAGGCGCGTGCAGTTTCATCTGTTGGAAAGGTAATGCTTAGTGTTTTAGAAAATACTACAAATGGCGCAATGAACGCCATCTGTAGCACGATGCTACATTTTAGGATTACGTATGCTCCAACAAGGTCTACTTGTGTGGATATCTACTTGCTGAAAACGAATCCCGGCGTAGCCAACCTCAACGTGATAGGCAGGTTAGCTTAATCGAATAAAATAATTCGCGGTCCGCATCTGGCAGTTTCGACAGAATACAGACCACTTCGAATTATTTTAATGCTTAGTGTATTCTAGATTGCGAAGGGATTACCTTTTATGGATTATCTAGCGAAAGGTACTACAATTACGCAGAATATTATTAAAATTTAATAGCCGCAGCACTGCGACAAGCACTTGTCAAAAAACGACCTGGAAAGTTGCATAAGCGTTTATTATTGCAACAGGATAACAAAAGACTACCCACTGCAACAAACATGAAGGATAGTTTGGACGATTTACAACGGGAATTGCATCCGCATCCATCGACGTTTACTAATGGACATGCCTTAGCGATTAGAATTGTGGTAGAATAAAAGAAAGAGATGGAACGAAGTTTCGGACAATATCCACCTCTCTCATGATAGTGCGTAAGCGTGTCATAAAAGAGAGCACTAGTCCGAAACCATACGCCATCTCCCTCACTTTTCGAGCCAAGAAATTATTACAATGACATACGGCTAAGGCACGTCCATTAATATATGTCTATGTCCGCACCCACCTTATCCCCGGGTATTGCACCCAGTGATTGTCATTTGTTGGCATATTTGAAAAAATTCTTAAGGGGGTGTTCGATTTAAAAGTTCAACTGACGTGAAGCATGCTATAGATAGGTGGATTTAAAATTAAATCAAAAAATTAGTTTATCGTTGGGATAAATGTATTCAGTTAAATGGAGATGATGTTGAAACACTACATTGTAATATTGATGAAAATTAACAAAATAATAAAAATTATAGTTAAATTCCCAGAACTTTGGAAACATTCCCCGTAAGTACACATTATTATCATGTTTAATCATGAACATGTTTGGTTATATATGTTAATAGGAATACGTTAATTGGTAAAAATCTGCTTTAAATACGTTAATTATATATATTATTGATAGGAAATGTCTAGATTTATTTTATAGACTAAGTGCAGGGCCGTAGTGAGGCCGGTTCAAGCGGTGTGGCGCACCGGGGCCCCCGCGTCGAGGGGCCCATGCCGACACCGCGCCGTTGGCATCACCGTGAGAGGTTATCTGTCAGTGCTGCACGGGGAATCATCTATTCGTAAAATTAAAACATTTTTTTTTTAATGACATTTTTCTGATCATCAATTTTAAGAAGGGCCCCTTGCGGAATACCGCACCGGAGCCCTGAGCTCATCGCTACGGCCCTGATTAAGTGTTATTATTATTATTACATTACCAGCCCTACATACTCAGGGATATAAATATGGCTCTAAAGCGTACTTACTTGTCCTTGTTGGTCGAATAAATAAAAAAAGAACAATTAGATGCAACAATTTAGTTTTACAATGTATCTGTACCAACTACATGTTAACTATTCAATTGCAGATTGTTATAGGAATATTATAGAAAATATATTTTATTTAAATCACTCTATTTAGATATACCCATTGTTAATTTGAACTCCGAAACATATAGAATTAATGTTAATTACTTAGTGTTTTACAACTTCTGTTCCGGTTACTTGCTTTTATTTACAAAATTAATTTTAGCGTTCGTGTAACAAGTCCATCATTTTAGAACTTCCCGTTACGTTCAAAAGATGGCGGGGAATGTTTCTATTGTCACCTTTGTTATATCCTATACTAGCTTCACCCCGCGGCTTCGCTCGCAGAAATTAATATTGTTTCTCCATAAAACCTTTTAACTCTCAATTCACCCTTACAACGTTTTAATTTTATCTAATGTCGCCATCTTACATTTTAAATACGAACGTAGGAACAACATTTTATCCTTAAAGGTTGATTTTTAAAAATTACCAAAACACATATTTGCTTAATTTCAACAATAAGCAACCTTCAAGTAATCCGAGTACATACAAAATATACCCCATGGAAACGTTGCAACCTCTTTTCATTTGAATAATAATATCAAATAGCATATGTACGAAGTTTCATGTAAATTCAACCACAAATAAAATATGTTCTAAACAAACATTGCAACACCTTTCCCCCTTCCTTTGGAGATTGAATTTTTTAAAATGTCGAGATAGATCTTTCAGAAATTAAATGAGGGACCATTAAAACCAAGTTGCAAGTAAATCTAATCACAAATAGTATATGCTCCATTTAAACATTGCAACTCCTCTTCACCACTCCTTCCCCCAACGGAGATTGAATTTTTTAACCAGTTTCAAGTAAATCGGACCCCTTTCAGCTTCCTAAAGAGGTATAACTTTGTAAAATGTTGAAACAGGTATGTATGTCACTAATTTTATATGAAAAAGCATTAAAGCCAAGTTTCAAGTAAATCTGACTATAAATAAAACACCATACTTAACTGTAGACAACATTACGTTTAGCTGTCAGTTGCGTTTTGTTATACCATTTGTAACAAATGAACGGCTAGACTGATGTTTTGACTGACTGATAAATTTTTTCTTTTGCTGTCAGTTGCGTTTTGTCATTACATGTCAGTTGCATTTACATATACCACGTTTCCCGTCGAACGTGATAAAAAGTATCCTATGCCCTTCTCCCTGTTGTAAGCTACCTCCCCACCAATTTTCAGCCAAATTCGTTCAGCCGTTCTTGAGTTACCAATACGGCAAAACGTTCACTAAACATGGAAATCATGCATTTCTCTGTCGGCAGGGTTTTTTTATGTTGCCCAAGCGAAAACAAATAATTTTTGAACATTTCGAATTATATTACTGTTTCAACCATGACTACCTGAAAATATCACCTATTTCTCTGAAAACTACCTAAACTAATCAAATTTTCAAACAGAGAACACTCATGTATAGCTCATTGCATAACTCTCATGCATTCAAACTATTAAGTAATTGTAACGATTGAAACGATGAAAACGAGATAATATCATTAATTTAATTAGTGTGCTACGCAAAAAGGTTTTATGTGTCCTCCTCCACAACTCGGGAGACGTGTAGACGTATTATGGAATTAAATATGTACTACTTTTTTTCAGGGTGTATGACAGGAATATGTCTTCTTTTGGAGTAAGTATCAAACTTATTCCTCACCGCAATCAATACAGCGACCGTTAACTTTTATGTTTCTTCGTTGTTTCGAAGTCAATAAATAATGACAAGAAATATTCGGTTATGAAATTTTTAAGTTTACTTTTACAGCATGAACGACCACTTTCCTGGCGTCATTCAATATCAATATATTTCACCGTTTTTCCATTAAAGTTTCTGAAATACTGCAAAATAGCAGTAAAAATAAGATTATATATAAAGAAGAACTTTAGTAAAATACTCGTTTGCTAGTTGAGTTGAGACAATAAAAACAATAACATGTTGATTTAGTTTACATAGTTATTAAGTAAATAATTAATAACTAATAACACTATTCTTTTCCGTATTAGTCCAAGAGCTCGCCGAAAAAACCGAGAAGCACAACGTTATTTATTTAAAAAATAGGTAGTCATAGAAACCACCTGTCACCACCACTTTACCGTGCTTTCTCTGGATATTTTTTTTTTTTGACGTGACAACGTCTTATAATTCGATGGAGCCGGCTGCACACACGAAAAAACATTACTCATGCGGCGTGACCTCGCTCTGAGGCGTTCCATTTAAGGCTTGAAGTACAAGCGAGAGAGCGGAACGAGCGACAAAGAGGCACAATCGGCCTCCGCGTTCGGCAGCGTTCGACATCTGTCTCTCTCCTACTTGAGTGAGCGATGCGTCCGCGTGGACAGCTGCTATACAATAATACATTTCCATTTACCTCCTTCTCTATATCCATACAAAATATCTATCAAACAAATAAAATTAAAATTTTCTTTTGAAAAATGAAACCGTTCCATCAGTATTTTCTTATGACGTTGTCACGTTCAACTATTGTCAGTAAACCGACTTTACAGACAACCGACTTTTTTTTTTTGATGCGTTACTTTACCTATCAAGAAACAGCTTCAAACTACAAAATCAAATTTATTCATAAAAACATTTTTCTATTAGAAAAAACATTTGTGCCTCTATAAATCTTGTGCTAATGCCTTAGCATAAAACCTTTTATGCCTTACAGCAGCGGTTCCCAAATGGTGTTCCGTGGAAGGGTCACAGCGGTTCTGCGAGATACGGCGTTTTTTGTCCTAATAAAAAATATACAAAATTCTTGGAAAAGCAATTATACTATATTTAACCGTCACAATAGCATATTTTTTAGGACCAAACTAGTAATAAAAGACCAAACCCTAGCGGTTCATATTATGATAGGGACGAGTACCTCCATTTTTGTTAAAAAAAGATACTTACAATTAGATGCCAAATGAGACGAAACGACTTTTGGTCTCAAGTTGATACAATTAATTGGACACAATTGTTCATTCCTATTTTCTCGGTTATTTGGTACGTTTATTTATTATCATTATTATACGCGCATATACTGAGCAGTCATCATCATAAGGTCGTCAGTCCTAAGGCTGGTTAGACACGCACCTCCACTTTTTCCTATCCTGAGCTAAACATTTCCCTAAAACTCCCACATCCTTAACTATTTGCGAACAGTAATCTAATCTAGGTCTAGCTCTACCTCTCCTAACTTCTGTTTCTGCCTCTAATACTAACCTATCTCGCCTATTTCTCATTGACTTCCTTGGAGTCCTCTGTTCTCTTACTATTTCTAATATCTCTTCATTTCTAACCTTCTCTATCCGCGGCATCCCCATCATTCGTCTGTAACACCATATTTCGAACGCTTCTAACTTTTTCTTTTCCACCGCCTCCACTGTCCTTGTTTCGCACCCGTACAGCGCCGTGCTCCAAACATACGCCTTTAGCAACCTTTTTCGAATTTCCAAATTAACCGTTAGCGAGCATAGAAGTGACTTCTTTTTTATTGAAGACTCGACCCTGAGCTATCCTTTGCTTTAAATCCTTACTGCTCCTTCCGTTCTGACTTATTGACTTCCTAGATACCTAAAATCGGTCACTTCTTCTAATTTTTCGTCTCCTATATTTATATTCGCTCTTTCCCTACTTTTCCATCCCTTGCATACCAGTATTTTTGTTTTACTTTTATGTATTTTCATTGAGTACTGTTTTGTCAATACCGCTTCCATTTTATGTAAAGCTATCTCTAACTCTATCTTGCTAGATGCTAATACTGCTATGTCATCTGCAAATCTAAGCATACTAATCTATTCATACAGTTGTACTGTCTTTAATTATGTTAATCCCGTCTTCGATGTATAGATTAAGAAGTAGCGATGACAGTGTGCATCTTTCTCGGACTCCCTTCCTAATATTTATTTCTCTACATTGCTGCTCCAGCTCTATAACTGCCTATGGCTCTTTATACAAACTAAGTATCACTCTTCCATCTCTGTAACTTTTAACATTATCAAACGCTTTTTTTACAAATCGCACTCTTTCCTTTTTCTATCGTTTTCTCTATTGTAAACCTTAAATCTAGAATGACCAAATTAATCCTCCCCTAATAGTTGTTTCGCCCTTTTTCCCCATCCTCTGTACAATTCTAGTTAAAATTTTAGACGCATTGGAACAGAGCAGTATAACTCATTTATTTATTTAGAAATTTTCCGCAATTTGTGAAATGTAGTTATTAAATGTTGTTAGATTGTGTTTGAATGTCAAAACTCGAATTTAGTTAACGACACTCAACTTTTCTTGGTGGAGGATAAAAACACGTTAGATATTAAATCTTAATAAATATATTTACAATACGAAGAATTTGACTCAAAGGTACAAAACTATGATGATGGTAAGGATAACTACAAAGTGTGTTTACTGTTGAACAACTTAAATCGAAGTCATACAAATACTGGATGTTACTTACTAACTACAAAAATTTAGAGGGGGTTGATAAATCAGAGCGTCAAGCGACCCTGGTTGTAAGAACTGTCCCCTTGCAGGTAGCGGGCAGTATCATAAAAATTAATATTCAGGAATTTAGAAAGTCAGTGACAATTTCTAGGTATAAAGATTCGTTTTGAAGATGAATTATTGAAACGTACAAAATAAAAATGATGAAACGAAATAAATATCTGAATGAACGTTACTTAAATATTATTAACTGTAAATGTTAATAAGACGATGATTTACGAATACTGAAAATAATATGTATAACAATTAACTCCTACTTAACATGCATGTTTTTGCGCGACGGGAAAGTAGTGGCGATGGGCGTAGAAGCTGAAAGTCTTTATCGGCTAGCTGTGCGTGTAATAAAACCACCGGCCGAGGGTGCGAGCGCGGATGTATGTGTTTTCACAAAAACAAATGTCGATAATATTCAGTTATGGCATGAAAGGCTGGGACACCAAAGTAAGAAACATGTGCAGGGGTTAATGAAGCAGTTTGGACTGGACCTGACCTACGATAATGATGTTTGTGATGGGTGCGCTTTCGGCAAGAATCACCGGCAGAGTATAGGAAATCGCAGAGAAGCACGAACAAACAAACCACGTGAATTGATCCATATGGATGTGTGTGGGCCAATGCATGTCAAATCGCTGGGTCAGAAACGATACTATTTACTATTCAAAGATGATTATAGTAAATATAGAGTTATATACTTCATTAGAGAAAAATCTGAAGTGGTAGAAAAACTTAAACAGTTCCTAAATGAAATAGAGACACAGTTTAACGAAAAAGTGAAGGAAGTCCAAAGCGATGGTGGAAAAGAGTTTGTTAATAAAGACGTGACATCATATTTAACAAATAAAGGAATAAAACATTCGGTGACTGTACCCTACACACCCGAGCAAAATGGTGTTGTCGAGAGGGAAAATCGTACAATTGTCGAAGCGGCGAGGTCGATGTTGTATTCGGGCAAAAATCTTCCGAATTTCTTGTGGGCTGAGGCCATGAATACCGCTGTGTACATTTTGAATCGTACGGGATCTACACGGATACCAGGACAAACTCCAATGGAATTATGGTGTGGAAAACGGGCGGATATTCAACATCTGAANATTGACAGTGACAGCAGTGAAATAAATAGCGCAGTGAATAGTGATATATAGTATGTATATAAATAGAATAATTCATAACCTAAGTTTAATAATAATTTAATAGTGTTTTTCAATAAGTTTTTCAATAATTAGTGTAAATAAATAGTTTTTCTCGTTATCAGTATTAGAAGATAATTTTGATAAACCCACGAACATTACACTATTATCAGTAAAAATGTGTATTAACGTCGCTAGAAGCCACGTGGCAAAGATCGAAACGTGTGTAAGGGTGTTATTTTTGTTGCATTTTCTTTCATCATCATAGGGTCGTCAGTCCTAAGACTGGGTGGATAAGCACCTCCACTTTTTCCTATTCTGAGCTAAACTTCACATTTCCCTAAAACTAGAACACCCAAATCCTTAACTATTCGCGAACAGTAGTCTAATTTATGTCTACCTCTACCCCTCCTAACTCCTGTTTCTGCCTCTAATATATCTCTGACTAGACCTTCATGCCCGAGTACCTCCATTGATTTTAAATTGTGAATAATTAATTTTTGAATGTTCTTCGAGGGTTAAAATAGTTGCGTTACAGCATATACATATAATAAATACGTGACAGTACATATCTTATTTTATATAATTAAAGTGTCATGTAGGACATGCAGTTACCACTATATCCTCGACTAGATATTAGTAGATTGTGACAAACTTCTCGATTGTTCATCGTGTACACGTCGAAATTTCTATCCGGTTCTAAATCAGCATAGTAATCAATTGTCTTATGNACTAAGAAATAATAGGCAGCCATTTTGTTGAATGTAAATGTTTTCCTAATATGAGACACGCGGAGGAACCTAAAATGAGATATTTTATCATGTTAGGATATATAAAACTATGACTATTCGAAAAATTTCTTTTTTCTAGATGGTGTCGATCAAAAGGAAATAATAGTTTTGTTTTTGATACTGTTTGATAAGTGCCATTTGAAAATCACTGTGATTATGATGAGTCTAATATAAATAATATCTATGTACGTTACATACATATATTAATTTGTACTTAGACCAATTTGTTTAAGAGTATGATGTTGTTAATTATTGAATATAGCCTAAAAAGTTTAATTTAAATTGATTTCTTTCCTTTTTGTCTAAATCTATACTCAAACCCTAAAGAACCTAATATGAGATACTATCTCATATTAGCAACTCTCAGTATCTCATAATAGGAGACCATTTGCCTGAAACGTAATTTCTAAGCTTTTTAATATTTTTTGATATAACAAAAACTGTATTTTACTTAGAACTGTACGGTCTCTCATAGATAAACTTCATTTTAAACACCCTATCGAACATTGCAATTTTTATATTGATTAGTGCAATAATTTATGTTTTATAGCCAAAAATAACAATGGTATCTCATATTTGGCATCCTTACCCTACATATAAAATTTTTGCGTTTTCTCTCTATTTAAACAGTTTGTTTAAGTAAAGAGGGGAGAGATCCAAAATGCGACATGTCTGTTCTTTTGTCAAAACAAGATTTTGGTGGTACACGATTCTACATAAAATATCGCCCAGTCACTAGTTTCCTAAGTACAAAATACGACACTCAAGCCTGATGACAAAAAGCGAAATAAAAAAAAAACGAAAAAGGAATAAAGTGTGCGATTTAGTACTGAACGAGTGATTAGTTAGCAATACTGGTGTTAATTAAAGAATAATTAGTTAAATAAATTGGCAGTAATGCAAAAGATATTTTATTACGCGACAATATAGATGTATTTTATTATTGACTGCCACCAAATTTACTGTCACTCCACCGCAAATGACAATTTGTCAGGACTAATTTAATATAGTCAAACTCTGAAGTTGTAGCTTTTAACGTTAAAAGGTCTTTTCTCAGAAGATTGTTAAAGATGAGCAGTGGGTCTATATTTTCATTTTCCATTAAGATAATTTATTTAACATGATATAATTTTATTAATGTGTTAAACCTAAATAAAAAACCTAAGTAGAATTATGATTGTAGTCAATAACTCCACCCACTCTGTCGTCGCTAGGACTTCAATGTATTTACAATGACGTTGAAAGGCTTCTTTGCAATTCAGCTACAATAACAACAACTATATACGTCGTTTAGTTTCTGTAGCGATGTGACCTTCAGTTTGACCGGTGCAAAGAAGAAAAAAACACCACTAGGCCAGAAAAGGAAGGAGACAACTCTCGGCTAAACTCTTAACCGGTGAGGAGCGTATAATCCGTACAGTACTGCAAGGAAAAATTGACCATTTTATCCACTACAATTGCATTGCTCAAATGTGCTGTTATTGGTACCATTTACTACTGAAAATATCAACAAGATATTTATTTATATTTACTCTCGACTCTTGTTCATTAAATATACTTTTTCATACAGTACCTGTCAAGAGTATTGTTCAATCATGAATAGTAGTGTGAGTCGAAAATAAGCGTTAAAACCTTTAATATGTCTTGAAATACAAATAGTCATCCCGTTGATATTTTCAGTAGTAATTGATACCAATAACAGCACATTTAACCAATGTAATTTTAGTGGATAAAATGGTCAATTTTTCCGTGCAGTAGTGTACCACCAACTGAACTGAATAGATCAGCAATATGAATTTGATAGTGGCAAACAATATGACAAACGATTGCAACAGTTTACTTTAGACCAGACTGGTTAATATTTGTAGCATTATTATAGCAAAAAGTGTGTTGTTAATACATTTATATAACCACTGGAATGAAGTAATATAGGTACTCACTGTTCGTACTATCAACCTTTTTACTTATTACAATGTTCGCAACTTACGGATGTCAACACATAAATTACCAAAGCTTAACAAATGAGCGCAAATCCATAACATCTTCCAAATTATTTAGGCAAAAACGCAAGAACTATAACTTTGATCGGAAGTAAGTTTTACCTTTTTAGCTCGTTTATACCCATCCATGAAATTCAGCCTACAATTAAACACCTACATTACCCTTTTAATGTATATATTTATACCAAGTAATTAATCTCCAGATTTGTCATTATCTGTGAAATGTAGAGAATTGCAGTGATCGTTTTTGAACAACCGATTAATGACATCCGAAAAGTAAGTATTATTACTACCATTATGTGTTAAAGTATTTAGATAGTTCATATAATAATGAACATACCACCTATGTTTCATAATTGGAACAATGAGCAAAAAAAGTTCAAACATAGATACCTACGTTTTTGTAGACAAATTCTTTTTCTTATTTGATGCAATTAGACGACAGAAGAATTTATATCACTCGCTAAAGACAAAAATTTCTGTTAGAAGCGAGTGTGAGGATATTGGAGATGAAGATGATAGATATAATAATAATAACGGACGTCAACTGAGAGAACAAGTAACTGCCAAAATAACTCATGTAGCAAATACATTTAGTCGGCGAGGAAAGTAGTGAGGATGATGAGGAAGAGGTATCTTTAGCAGCTGAAACAGAGAAAGAGAATGCTATAAATAATTCAATGCAGGAAACTAATATGACTGTAAGAGACATTCAGAAGGATATGGAAGGAGACGGTTTAGATATTAATATGACTTTAGAAATTAATGTGACTTTTATGTGGACGTGGATGGTGAACGCGGCGGAAAAGAAAAGATTAGAAGCTTTCGAAATGTGTTGTTACAGGCGAATGATGAGGATACCGTGGATAGAGAAGGTTAGAAATGAGGAGATGTTAAAAAGAGTACGAAACAGAGAGCGAAACGAAAGTCAATAAAAAATAGTCGAGACACCTTCTCAGGCAGGAAGGTCCAGTTGGAGACACATTAGAAGCAGATAGAGGAGCTAAGATGAGTAGAGGCAGACTTACATTGGATTACTGTACACAAGTAAATGCGAAGATTAGCTCAGGATAGGAAAGAGTGGAGGTGCGTGTCCAACCGGTCTTAGGACTGATGACCTTATGATGATGATTCATTGTTCCATTAATGGAATATGTTCATGTTCGGAAATCGATGAAGAGAATCAATTATTTTAGATTGTCATTTAGTAATATAAACACTCCTTAAAAAAAATACCCTTTTGTATGAATTTATCAATAAAACTAATACTAGCATAAACGGGCTAATGACGACATAGTCCATGTCACGTTGTAAGAAAAAATTTCTTCTGAAGAGAGATAAACAAAAAGTATCTAATAAATTTAAGAATAAAAAAGAGAGGAGTAAAAGGCGATACTGATAAACAGAGACAAATTAACAGTGAGCTCACAGCAAAGGCAGAAGAGGGGAATCTACAGGAAGCAAAGAGGCCAAAAGGTACTGTCGCAAAATAAAAGTAAAGATAAAACTTCAGTATTAGACTGTTGTCTATCGCCCCGATATGGCAAACTAGAATGTTTGAGAATCTGAAATATTATACTGAAAATTTCTGAATTTTTGACGTGACAACGCCTTATAATTCGATGGAGCCGGCTGCACGCACGGAAAAACATGACTCATGCGGCGTTACCTCGCTCTGAGGCGTTCCATTTAAGGCTTGAAGTACAAGCGAGAGAGCGGAACGAGCGACAAAGAGGCACAATCGGCCTCCGCGTTCGGCAGCGTTCGACATCTGTCTCTCTCCTACTTGAGTGAGCGATGCGTCCGCGTGGACACCTGCTATACAATAATTCATTTCCATTTACCTCCTTCTCTATATCCATAGAAAATATCTATCAAACAAATAAAATTAAAATTTTCTTTTGAAAAATGAAACCATTCCATCAGTATTTTCTTATGACGTTGTCACGTTCAATTATCGTCAGTAAACCGACTTTACAGACAACCGATTTTTTACCCACTACACGCTACTTCAAATTAATGAGAGAAAAATTGTTGCTGTTGTCACACCCCCGCCGGGATTATTTTTGGTTTTAGAACATCAAAAATAGTAGGATCTGGTCAATTTTATTTTAGATACATTTTGGCTGTTGTACAGTTAATTAGCAGTAATTTTCTAAGACAATTTATTCAGTATAGGTTACACATACTGGATAAGTTATTATTACTATCAAGGATTTCTTTCATTATGGACGTATTCCCTACTTCCATCTTATCTACGCCCTTTTTAGCTCTCAATTTGCAATCCAATCCAATCATTGTTCCGTAAGTAAACAGAAAAGAATTCGGTGTCATTTATTAAGGGGATTGACCGCAACAGACCGCTCGTGCCTAATGTAAATTTTTCTGAAAACATGGGTTTCTATTCTAAACATTGTGATTTACCGCTGCGACATAAATATCTGATTTTTTGTACGGTAAGAGACAAAGGTTCACACTAACTAGGTACGTTTTTGGTTTTCAATAATTTGGTCATTAAAAGCTTTTACAGGTGCTTAAACTTGGTGCTTCTTGTAGGACACGTATTTTCAATAGAAATTAAAAAAATTGCCTTCGACAGGCTTTAGAAAAAAGCTTTATCTATCTTACTACAAAATTTCAAACCTCTGTTCCAAACATTAAACTCATGATATCTAGAAACAATAAGCATGTTTTTACTCTACAACTAGTGTACTACTGAAACCTCTCAATGTATCGGCATCTTTTGAGTATGTACTGTTGGTACGTGCCGAGGCAGTTTTTATAAAAGATGTAACCGAGTAGACTAATTCTAAATTCAAAACAAAGAAAAATCACTAATTTTTTTAAACCCTTGTCTAAAGGTGATTATAACGATTAATTTTAATTGCGAATTTCTCAATAAATTGATTTTATTCTGATACATATTGGTTCCATTTTGGAACCATAAAACGTATCCCTTATGATTCCATAGTAATTACCATTCCATATCCACGGTTTCTGTATTCGCGGCATATTTATCGAACGTATACCACGCGAATGAAGAACTTTTACTGTATTTCATATTTTTAATATTCTATCTTAAATTAGCACCCTTTAACACTAATCTATTGGAATAAGACACCTTTCGAATACAATTTTATACATACGTATCTCGGCAAATACAAACGTTTTAGTACCTATACGTACACAGATGATAAGTGAGAGATTCGAAAAACGGTTGAGCTCCGTTAAATTCACGAAATCTTAGCTATTTCAAAACAGACATCGAGTGGGATAGAAATTGAATACGTACAAATTCAATTTTATTCGAATCCTTGAGCGGAGAATCAACGTAGCGGAAGAGATTTTAAGGGAAATTGAATTTCCTCAAGACTGCCGCATAATGTCCCCTTCTTCGCGTTTCTGTTTTCGCATCGTTTATAAAGACCACATAAACACCACATAAATGTTAATAAACAGTGGTAACTCAATTCAATGTATTTTTAGGTGTTTATTATTATTTTTAAAGGTAGATATTTATTATTAACGGTTCCTACGTCAATTCAAAATAAAAAATTTAAAGGTACTAAACTTGTAAGTCACCGATTGTAATTCAACATCACCAGATGACGACGTACTATTATAACCAAATATTATATCAACTTCCTTTTAATGAGCTTCTGCTTTTGGCGTGCCGATGAGATCTGATAAGATTTGGTAGACTTAATTAATAACTTGCAGAGTAAAAAATACTGTTCTAATAAACTTGGTTTACGTGCTTATCATATATACAGATTGTTTTTGAAATAAGTAGCTAGTATACAGGAGGTTACAGGGCGTCAGAATATTTTCGAAGAAAGCGAATTTGTAAGTACAGTCAAGTGCCAGTTCGGTCCTGGTAGCATGTACGACATTGCATTGTATCGCATTACTCATGTATTGTTTGTTATTTGTTAGATTAGATTAGGCGTAATTTATTATGTTTACTTTACATAAGTCAGTCTTGAGCAATTTATTGTTTTTTTAACGTCGTAGGCTTATACGTATGTAGTTAGTCGAAATCATTCGCAGTCTCTCAGTGTCAATGGTTACTCCAAGATAGATAGTATTATTGCATTGGTCAATGTCTGAGTTCCTAGACGAGCAGTTTTCTAGACACTGGATTGAATATACGGGTCTGGTATCTTAGCCGGCGCCTAGTCCTGAAGTAAACTCGCTTGACCTTTTTGTATGCGGTTTTATGAAACAGCGCGTGTATCAAAGACCAGTGTAGGGCGCTAATGGTTTGCACGACCGTGTATGATCGCTGCAAATGAAATACGCCAAATACCGGACGCTTTTGTGCAACTCAGAAATATAGGTAAATACGTAGTCACCATTAGATTCTCTATTATATTTAGTTAACACCATCCAAAGTTTTCTATTTATTTCAGAAACAACCTGCATAAACCGCGTGGTCGATTCGGTATTATATCAATTTAAGTTACACAGCGTCCTCGATTGGGTTGGTGATTTATCGTAAATGTATGTGGCGTGCTGATGAGATCTAATAAAATCGAAATTACAATTCACGTCTGATAGTTTCAATAAATTACTGACCACAAATTTATACTGTTCTTACTAAATTAAATGATTGATCCTTCACCGTTGACTAACAGATTTAGCCATTCAACCAATCAGATTAAATCTTTTGATAACGCGCAGTTCCTGAAGTAAGTTTAAATACTCTAGTAGCATATATTTTCAAAGTACATGCTTACAGTCAATACTTCTATATTGCTAGTAGGGGTCTGGAAAGGGACGAAACCCTACGGTTAAGACGTCTGTCCCTCTCGTAAAAATTTCGAGTCTTACACGCATGCCTTAGTGTTGAACATGCAAAAGAAACTTTCGGGTGTTTCATCCCCATCAGCCAGTAATGCTGGTGGGCGGGCAGTTCCTCCGGACTATGCCGGAAGGTAGGGCGGAAGGCCCTCTTCAGCCTCCTTTCAGGAATCGTGGGAATGGGTGGGTGGTGGTTCGGGTGAGAAAGATGAGACGGACGAAATAAAGACGGAAGAGAACAAAAGATTATCTATGGAATATTACTACCTCAGCATTTGCCAAGGAAACCACAGAAAAACCAAGACAGACGGACCCGGAATCGAACCGGCGTCCTCCCGAATGCTAAGAAATTGTCTAAACCTCTAGGCCATGCCGCTCGGTGAACATGCAACAAGCGCGCATTATTTACAGTTTAGCCCCACCACATTTGTCAATTACTCCACCAGACCCGTGACGCTTGCGCACAACGGGTCGAGTAGTTTAAAAGGAGTCAGGAGTAATCATTTGCTGTCTCACTTACCCCGTGACATTTCCACTTACGAGCGCTAGCAATATAGGAATATTAGATATATGCTTACAGTCTTCATAAACTATAATGTGACTTTTACAGTTTTAAATACCTACATACATACATTTAGGTATCTAAAGGCTAGAGATTACTGGTTCCATAGAAGTGGAGTATTGAGAAAGCGTAGTTCTTTTTACTTATTGTTAACAATAGTTTCGTTTGAGTGTAAAGCTTTCTAAATTTCCAAAAATTATATCTATCAAAGATAGTTTTTTATTTTTGGCTAAAAGGTTAGAAGCGTTCGAAATGTGGTGTTACAAGTGTATGATGAGGATACCGTGGATAAAGAAGGTTTGAAATGAAGAGATGTTAAAAAGAGTAAGAGAACAGAGGACTCTATGGAAGTCAATAATCAATAGGCGAGATAGGTCAGTAGGACACCTTCTCAGGCATGAAGGTCTAGTCAGAGACATATTAGAGGCAGAAACGGAAGTTAGGAGGAGTAGAAGTAGACCTAGATTAGATTACTGTTCGCACATAGTTAAGGGTATGGGTTGTTCTAGATTATGGGGAATGCGAAGATAAGCTCAGGATAGGTAAGAGTGGAGGTGCGTGTCCAACCAGTCTTACGAATAAAATCTTATGATGATGATCAGTGAAGAAGTTTTAACTCATTATTATTTCAAAACTTATAATTTACACTCGCAAGCGTTAGAGTATTAAAGGCGCTTTTGGGGTTTAGTGGTCGGTAACAACAATTATTAAAATTAAAAAATTTTTCTGTTACGACCAGTTGAGGGAGTGTAACCCAAATTTCCAGCTTGTGCTCGCTGCATAATACAGCCAAACCTGCAGTCGTTTTATGTTTTTTTTAGTAACTTGTAAACTGTGTATTTTTCGGTAAGAGCTTTTATTACTATTTCTGATGGACCTCAAATACAAATTTGTAACAATGTTAGTTTGTGCGTACAACTATTTTCTAGATGTGACTATTTTTCTCTTTAAAATGGTAGGTAAAATTATTATTGAAAAATTCTGCATTTATAATGCTACTGTTTCTTGGAGATTTGCCTCCTTCCGTAGGTACTGATTGTACCATAAAATGCGAATGTTACCACATCCGCAGCTATTCTTGATATGCCTGGGAATATTACATTTTGTAACTTTGTCTTTTATTTCCTGTATTAAAAATTTTTACTATGGTAGGGTTATATCCATTATTTACTGCAAATATTTTGACAGTTTTTATTTCTGTATCCAAATTTTCTGTAGATACGTATAACAATCTGTTTATCACTGCATTAAATGGTGCTAATTATATGTTTTTCGGATGGAATGACACAATCTGTGCATGTATATATAACATATTTTGAATTTTAACCGGCTATTCTTGTTTATTAAAGTGTTAATATCAATAAACTTGATATCCGTTTTTCCCATTTACGCTCTGAACTGCTTGTTTTTATTAACTTCCAAGTGGGAAGTTATAGGAGTGGGTCCAATTTTGTGAATCCCAAATTTTAACATATTTCCACGTTTCAAGGTCGAAATTATTTTTGGCTTCGATTATTTCTCTCCATTGTGGAGAATAAAAAAACTAAAAGAAAATGCAAACTCATAATATATAAATTGTCCAAAAAGAATCCAAACATCTTTTGAGTAATATTATTATTACTGATGTTAAGAACATTTGTATAAAAATTACAATAAGAAAAATACACGAATACATCATCATCATCATAAGGTCGTCAGTCTTAAGATTGGTTGGACACGCACCTCCATTCTTTCCTATCCTACGCTAATCTTCGCATTTCCCTAAAGCTAGAACAACCCATATCCTTAACTATTTTCGAATAGTAATCTCATGTAGGTCCACCTCTACCCCTCCTAACTTGTCTCTGATTAGACCTTCATTCCTGAGAAGGTATCCCACTAACCTATCTAGCCTATTTCTTATTGACATCCATAGAGTTGTCTGTTCTCTTACTCTATCTAATTTTTTCTATCCACGGTATTCCCATCATTCGCCTGTACCACCACATTTCGAACGTTTCTAACCTTATTTCTTTTCCGCCGCTCCCACTCTCTATTTTTCGCACCCGTACAACGCCGTACTCCAAACATACACCTTTAACAACCTTTTTCGAATTTCTAAATTAACCGTTCGCGAGTATAGAAGTGACTTCATTTTATTGAAAGCTACCCGACCCTGCAAAAAAAAACTAAAACTTTTGGGTGTTTCATTCCCACCAGCCAGTAATGCTGGTGGGCGGGCAGTCCCTCCGGGCTATGCCGGAAGGTAGGGCGGAAGGCCCTCTTCAGCCTGCTTTCAGGAATCGTGGGAATGGGTGGGTGGTGGTTCGGGTGAGAAAGTTGAGACGGACGAAATGAAGACAGAAGAGAATGAAAGATTATCTGTGGAATATTACTGCCTCAGCATTTGCCTAAGTGATCCAAGGAAACCACAGAAAAACTTGGACCAAGGCAGACGAACAGACCCGGAATCGAACCGGCGTCCTCCCGAATGCTAAGTAATGGTCTAGATCTCTAGGCCACGCCGACCCTGCGCTATCCTCTGCTTTATATCCCTCCTACTCCCACCGTCTTGATTTATCTGACTTTCTAGATATCTAAAGCTGCCACTTCTTCTAATTTTTCGTCTTCTATTTTTATATCGCTCTTTCCGTACTTTTCCTTCCTTTGCGTACCAGTATCTTTGTTTTACTTTTATTTATTTTTATGCAGTATTGTTTTGTCAATACCGCTTCTATTTTATTCAAAGCTATCTCTAACTTCTCCTTACTAAGATGCTAATACCGCTATATCATCTGCAAATCTGAGCAGGTTGAACTTTTGTCCTTGTATATCTATCCCTATAGTTTTACTTTCTATAATGATAATGATCGCGTCTTCGATGTATAGATTGTACATCCCTGTCTGACTCTTCCTAATATTTACTTCTCTGCTTTGTAGCCGTAGCTCTATAACTGCCTGTTGCTATTTATACAAACTAAGTATCACTCTTCTATCTTTGTAACTCATCCCTACATTTTTAAGTATATTTAGCATCTTGTCCCATTTAACATTGTAAAAAGCTTTTTCGAAATCTACAAATCCTATCTACGCCTTCTTTCTTTTTTCTATCGTTTTCTCTATTGTTACCCGTAAAGCTAGAATGACTTCCCGCGTTCCTATATTTCCTATAAACCCAAATTGATCTTCCCCTAATAGTTCTTCCGCCCTTTTTCCCATGCTCCTCTGTACAATTCTAGTTAAGATTTTTGACGCATGGGAAGTTAACCTAATTGTTCTAAATGTCTCGCACCTACCGCGCCCCTCTTTTTAGATAATGTTACTACTACGTTCCGTTTATAATGCTCTGGGACTTTCCCCGTCTCTTAAATGTGACTAGCTTAAACATACGATCTCTAACCTCTTGTCCTGCATGTTTTAGAATTTCCCACTGTAAGTCATCTACACCTGGCGCCTTATTATTCTTTATATACATACGAATACTTAGCAGTAATATAATAATAATAGAAAAAACGGTAAATAAAACAAACCGTATTTTTGTTCTTTCTAGTAGGAGGTTAGTCCTGTGGATCTCCAGGATATTACCTAGACTTCATTTTATTTTTATTAAGTATTTAAAAAAAGTGTACGGTAAATAAAACAAACGGTATTTTTGTTCTTTCTACTAGGAGGTTAGTCCTGTGGATCTCCAGGATATAACCTAGACTTCANAAAATGTTAATAAATATACAATTTGTGTGTACATTATGAAAATTAATTAATTTGCGTTGATAATTGGTTCATCTAATTGTAATTCCATATGTTTCAAAGGACTACAATACAGCGTTTATATATAGCATTTATGCTGCTAAATGTAGCCAACTTCATCAAGTTAATTTTTTATGTCCCGTAGCTAACTTCATCATGTTAATTTTGTACGTGTCGGTGCGCGCGCATCGTAAAAATTAACTCTCATTATTTTTTCATAACGCACCAAAAGAAGTATAACTTCAAAATTTATAATAATAAATAATATAATTTCTTTATAACCGCCTGATATCTTTAAACAAGTGTCTTTGCTTTCTGTAGTACATTAATTGTTGTAAAGTTTCTTCTTATTTCTATTTTCTTTACTAGTGTCCGCTGCAATTTTTACCTGACATTTCTTTTCTATGTTTACGATATACCCTATCTATAACGTCTGTCGTGAGTTAAAGTAGGCGTTCTGTAAGTAATCGCTCTTGTCTAGTTAGTAAGTTGAAAGTAAAAAGTAAATGCAACAGTTTTATTGCGGATTATAGCAATTTTGAACGTCTCCCAACTATACGTGACTCAAGAATTTCCAGTTTGTCACCTTAAAAGACAGCATTCCTTAACAGTAAGAACACAATAATTTATTGGAATTAGTAGACCATTCTTTTACCAAAAACTATAAATAAATCAAGTGGTCAAAAATGCAACAAGAGAGCAACTTCGATTTATTTACATGGTAGTCGAATGCAATGTCCCGTAGCAAACGATAAATAAACTTTTATTTGATACTGATGTCAATTAAGAATTTTAAAGTTGGATCAGGGCCCAAAAGTGAGCACGAACAACACTGACTCCATAAATTTTACTCACAGCAGCTGCACTTCATTAGCTTTAAATTAAATTAATTAAAAGCACGTTAGCGGCTACATACTAATGGGCTTACAATGGTATTACAAGAACATCTATTTAAATACAAAAGGTAACCTCTAACCACGAGTAGTTTGCTACTAAGATACTAAGCAATGAATTTGTAATTCAACAAAAATGTCTATAAGTAGAAGAAAACTTGCTAAAGCTGTTTAATTTTTCTGGCTTATTACTAGAGTAAACTACAAAACTGTTGATTTGTAGCAAAGCTGCTAAAATATATCCAAATATCCAATAGAGATATGAGCAATATCAGACGTATATTGGACATAAGATACGGATGCTTTTAGTTAAAAAATATATTCTAAATACATGTATCCGGATACTTGTTCCGGATAACCGAAACGGATACTTTTTCCAATGGAAATCCTTCAAGATATTCCATGAGAATGTGTATGTGTAAAAGTGACTCAAGAAAACTTTAGTTTGTCAAATAAGAGTTGGAGAATGAATGCACATACAGGTGCATATCAAAACTTATTGTCTTTATTTAAATTTGCATTTATTATTATCAGGTAGATAGGCATTACTACAAGGTTAACACATTGAATTATTTGTTTGAATTTGCAAGCTACGACCTACTGTTGGGTTAATAGGTCAATTAGTTATCGTTTAAAGAAAAGCGGGTATCAAAGAATCATCGAGAAGCGAGTAAGGCAGGGTGGTGAGGTGGTTTACGCCTTCACTCACCCTGTTCACCTATTTGTATTGTTTCGTAAATATAATTTGTGTAGAAAAATATATTTATTAATNATATACATAATATAAATAATAACAAAACAAAAATAAAAACCATAATCTAATTAAAATAAACTTTATTTTTTATTTATTTTTATATAACTGAAATAACTTCAATAAATAAAATGTTAATAAATATACAATTTGTGTGTACATTATGAAAATTAATTAATTTGCGTTGATAATTGGTTCATCTAATTGTAATTCCATATGTTTCAAAGGACTACAATACAGCGTTTATATATAGCATTTATGCTGCTAAATGTAGCCAACTTCATCAAGTTAATTTTTTATGTCCCGTAGCTAACTTCATCATGTTAATTTTGTACGTGTCGGTGCGCGCGCATCGTAAAAATTAACTCTCATTATTTTTTCATAACGCACCAAAAGAAGTATAACTTCAAAATTTATAATAATAAATAATATAATTTCTTTATAACCGCCTGATATCTTTAAACAAGTGTCTTTGCTTTCTGTAGTACATTAATTGTTGTAAAGTTTCTTCTTATTTCTATTTTCTTTACTAGTGTCCGCTGCAATTTTTACCTGACATTTCTTTTCTATGTTTACGATATACCCTATCTATAACGTCTGTCGTGAGTTAAAGTAGGCGTTCTGTAAGTAATCGCTCTTGTTTAGTTAGTAAGTTGAAAGTAAAAAGTAAATGCAACAGTTTTATTGCGGATTATAGCAATTTTGAACGTCTCCCAACTATACGTGACTCAAGAATTTCCAGTTTGTCACCTTAAAAGACAGCATTCCTTAACAGTAAGAACACAATAATTTATTGGAATTAGTAGACCATTCTTTTACCAAAAACTATAAATAAATCAAGTGGTCAAAAATGCAACAAGAGAGCAACTTCGATTTATTTACATGGTAGTCGAATGCAATGTCCCGTAGCAAACGATAAATAAACTTTTATTTGATACTGATGTCAATTAAGAATTTTAAAGTTGGATCAGGGCCCAAAAGTGAGCACGAACAACACTGACTCCATAAATTTTACTCACAGCAGCTGCACTTCATTAGCTTTAAATTAAATTAATTAAAAGCACGTTAGCGGCTACATACTAATGGGCTTACAATGGTATTACAAGAACATCTATTTAAATACAAAAGGTAACCTCTAACCACGAGTAGTTTGCTACTAAGATACTAAGCAATGAATTTGTAATTCAACAAAAATGTCTATAAGTAGAAGAAAACTTGCTAAAGCTGTTTAATTTTTCTGGCTTATTACTAGAGTAAACTACAAAACTGTTGATTTGTAGCAAAGCTGCTAAAATATATCCAAATATCCAATAGAGATATGAGCAATATCAGACGTATATTGGACATAAGATACGGATGCTTTTAGTTAAAAAATATATTCTAAATACATGTATCCGGATACTTGTTCCGGATAACCGAAACGGATACTTTTTCCAATGGAAATCCTTCAAGATATTCCATGAGAATGTGTATGTGTAAAAGTGACTCAAGAAAACTTTAGTTTGTCAAATAAGAGTTGGAGAATGAATGCACATACAGGTGCATATCAAAACTTATTGTCTTTATTTAAATTTGCATTTATTATTATCAGGTAGATAGGCATTACTACAAGGTTAACACATTGAATTATTTGTTTGAATTTGCAAGCTACGACCTACTGTTGGGTTAATAGGTCAATTAGTTATCGTTTAAAGAAAAGCGGGTATCAAAGAATCATCGAGAAGCGAGTAAGGCAGGGTGGTGAGGTGGTTTACGCCTTCACTCACCCTGTTCACCTATTTGTATTGTTTCGTAAATATAATTTGTGTAGAAAAATATATTTATTAATTATTTAATACTTTATTAACTATCGTCGGATTTTGGTATACCAAATCAAAATAGTGATATGCTTCCATTCGTAATTTTAAAATTTGTGTATTAGTGAGGAATGAACTAGGTTGAGTTTCTGAGTGGGTACTGTTGTCGTGTTCTTTGTTTACGTGCAATGCTTACCAGATGGCATTTGCAGTGTGTTCGGTTAGCGGTTGAATTTAACTAACATATGAAAAACTGGCACGAAAGGTTCTTTTGAGTCCGGAGAAACCTCTCAATGTCATTATCTATTTATCACCACCATAAAGCTAACATTGGTTGAACACATAACTTCGTTCATTCCAATCCTTACTTTTCCCTAAAACTGGAACGTCCTACATCCCTATATACATGTAAACAAAAATCTAATCTAGGTTTACTTCTAGCCGCTGAGACCCTCCTAATACTTGCTTTTGCTTCTCATGACTGAGAAGGTGTCCTACCAGCCTATTGGGATCCGTCAAATGGGCATACACCATCTGGTGGCAAAATTTATAACTCGAATGAGGGAAAAATTTACATAGGAACTGTGCACGCAAATTGTAAAATTGTTTATTAAAATAATAAAACACGTTAAAAAAGTAAAAATTTTTTTGATGATGGAGTCGACGAAGTTTTCTTCTAAAGTTAAATCAAATAAAAAGTTAATATGTTCAGTGAAAAGCTGCAATAGCACTTCAGACATAGATCTTCACTCTTCACCTACATTAACTACTTTCCAATAAAAACTAACCGTTTTATATATGTAAAAAATATATTCGGAAAATTAGAGAAAAAAGTAAACTAATAGAAGCTTGGATGAAAGCAGTAGGTATCAAAGAAGTGAATTCCGGAATAAAAATTTGTTCACGTCATTTTAATGCACATGATTATATTTCAGCAAGTATTTACCATCAGCCATAACCTTAATATTTAAAACTAGAATCATACTAAAATTATAAAGTGAGAAATTATTTATTCCTGTGTAATTGATTTAACACAATTCTAATGATACGATATAAGTATTTTGAGGTTAAGAACCTACCTGCTGCAATACAACAAAGTTGCAATAATGTGTTTGCAACGTTCTCTTAAATCGGCTTTGCACGTGCAAGTCATTGATATGATATTGCTTAAATCACCCAGAATCACCTCACCAATTATATAACGTGAATCACTTTTTAAATCCGAAGTTTGTAAAAAGTAGGCAGTAAACTTGACGGAATTTGAAGGCTAGCTTCCGGATTTGTTATTTCGGAATTTTATAATGTGATTGGCATTAAAAACACGCTCACCTTCAACGAAATTTCCTTTCCGAGGCTTTGTGTCAGCCCAATCACATATTGTGTCAATACTTATCATTTTATCGTAATTTAAAAAATTGGAAATTGCACGGTACACTATAGGAACAACGATAAATTTTCCCTAATCGGCGCCATGTTTTTAGACTCCTCCCATTTGACGGATCCCAATATCTTCTATTTATTTTTAACTTCCATAGCGCCCTCTGTTCTCCTACTTCTTCTAATAACTTCATTCCCAACCTTCTCCACGGTATCTTAATCATCCGCATGTAATATCACATGTCAAACGTTTCTATTCTTTTTCTTCCGTCGTGCCGACCGTCTTCGTTTAAAGTCATGCAGAGCTGCTATCCAAACATACATACGTCATTGACAAGCTTTTTCAAAATTCTAAACTAACCGTTATGATTTTTGACACATGGGAAGTTATAAGTTCCTACTTCCTCACACCTACCTTTACTTCTCTTTTTTGACGACTACCATCATACAATATTAATTTGAAATCATTTTTTCAGATTTTTTATTTACCCACTACAAACTACCTCAAATTAATGAGGGAAAAATTGTTGCTGTTGTCACACCCCCGCCGGAAATCGAACCCTGGACCTTTGGCTTTACACACCAATGTTCTGACCACTAAACTACGAGAGGGGTGGGTAAATAAATAATCGAAAAAATGATTTTAAATTAATATTACATATTAATCCACTATTAAGTAACTAACAATGTCATAGGATTTCATATATTGACTACCATCATGTTCCGCTTATAATTACCGGGAATTATCCCGTCTCATATATGTGGCTAACTAGCTTAAACATACCAGCTCTAACATCTGCAAATTAAGAGATAAATAAAGACGTTACTATTTTGTAGGTTCCTTCCTAAAAAATAATGTACATTAAAGGTAGACTTTTTGTAATTTTACCCAAGGTCCGAGTTACTTTTTTCGACAAAAGCCCAGATTGGTGTTCTAGTCGATAATAAGGCAGCAATCCCGCAGGCGAGAAAATAGCGTAAAACTTCTACAACAAAACTCAAAGGAGCGAGCATTTTCTTTCGTTATAGACAGTTCTTGGTATATCATTACATAGTATAAAACAAAGTCGCTTTCCCGCTGTCTGTCCCTATGTATGCTTAAATCTTTAAAATTACGCAACGGATTTTGATGCGGTTTTTTTAAAAAGATAGAGTAATTCAATAAGAAAGTTTATATGTATAATACATGCATAATATACTAGGGAGACACTGATAATTTTAGAGGTTTCTAATGTGATGTCGTAAATAAACACATTTTTTGCGCTTACATTGCAAACGCTGGCTGAACCCTACGAGATAGATCAAAATAATGTACTACAATATTGTACATCTTAAAAGGGTCTACAAAAAAGTCCGCGATGGTATATGTCTATCTTTTAGGGATAACCCACACTAACCATTTTTATCCTTTACTTTTTATGAGAAATAATGACTTATTTACGAAGCGATTGTAGGCAATACAGCATTAATTCTTATCCAATTAAGTACCTTAAATACATTNAAAACTCGAGAACTTACCCTTCATACAGTGCATAAATTGACCTTTAAGCGAACAAAGTAGTACAAGGTAGTTGAAAGAAGTTTGTCTCTACCTTTCAACCAAGTGTTATCCAGACATAAGAACAAAGAACACCTACTCCGAGGACATTCTCGTAGATCTCTTTTTTCAAACAGCGGTAAAGTTTTTTTTATATTTAGTGTTAAAATGTAGTAAAGCAAACTGAAAATTTCAAGTACTAAAAATGTTTTGTTCTAAGAAAAGAACATAGTAAAGTTGTATAAAATACCACAAATAGCGCTATAAACGCCATCTGTAGTACAATGCTAGAAGGTGACCTACCAACCTATCTTGCCTATTTCTTATTGACTTCCACAAAGTTCTCTGTTTTCCTATTCTTTTTAATATCTCTTTATTTCTAACCTTTTCTATCCACGATATCATTTGCCGATAACATCACATTTCGAACGCTTCTAACCTTTTTTTTTCCGCCGTGCCCACCTTCAATGTTTCACACCCGTTTAGCGCCGCACTCCAAACATACACCTTTAACCGTTCGCTAGCATAGAAACGACTTCTTTTTATTAAAGGTGATTCGATCCTGTGCTATCCTCTGCTTTATATCCCTTAAATTAGATTATTGTTCGGAAATAGTTAAGTATGTAAGACAGTGTATTAGTTTTAGAGAAATACGAAGATTAGCTCAGAATAGGAAAGAGTGGAGGTGCGTGTCCAACCAGTCATAGGACTGGTGACCTTATGATGATGATGGTGATTACGTGTGAACCAAACATGTGAAGGCTACTTAATGTGTGAGGTCAGATACAATTTCTTACGTTGATAATTTAAGTTTATCTGGTCATTTAGGTATTCCTTTTATTTTAGATAATTTAATATTGAAGCTATATATATAGACTGATAACGGTCGCAAAGCTTTGTTGTCTAAAATGTTTTAAACAATTCTTCAGTTTTCTGTCTCAACTCCATGTGCAACATCCATCTTTTGAATGGAAATATCTCTCAGTTATTTAATTGACAATTGGACAACTACATATTAATTCTTTCAATTATCGTCTGTTACATAGGTGTTTAAATTTAAATGATTTATATGTGCAACAAAAAGTCCAGTCTCCAGCGCGACGAGATTTGTTATAAGTATAAGGAACCGAATGTTAATTACGAGGGGTACTCACCTACTTAGCTTAACGTAAAGCCTTTCGCTAAATCCTTTATGACAAATTAATTTCGACTCCTGTAAAAAAGAAAGATATCTGTATTAAAATTGATGTAGAAGAGACTATACACAAATCACTCTCAAAACATTGTAACAATTTCTGTGAGCTAGAGGCGGTTTATACTTCTAAAAACTAAAACATACAATTAGGTACAGTACACCATCAGTATACCCCGCAGAATATGTGTTAGAGAATATGTTATGTTAGATTAGGTTATCTGTACTTTGCTGTAAGATGAAGTAAATAATTAGTTGCGGTAAGTAAGCAATTAATTAGAAAATACCACAAATGGCGCGGTAAACGCCATCTGTAGTACGATGCTACATTTTAGGATTACGTATGCTCCAACAAGGTCCATTTAACTATATGGATATCTACTTGCTGAAACGAATCCCGGCGTAGCTAACTTCAACGTGATAGGCACGTTACCATAATCGAATAAAATAATTCGAAGTGGTCTGTATTC
>NW_020440081.1:118675-142458 GCF_000699045.2 Agrilus planipennis
TGAGATCCAAAAGGATCGAAATCGCGATCTGCGTCTGGCAGTTTCGATAGAATAGATAGACCACTTCGAATTAAGTAATTAATTAAAAAATATTTAATATACTATTTGATGAATTATATATTTACTTAGTAAGTAGCTACTATTAATTATTTACTTGATTTTACAACAATCACATAGGTATTTAATCAATACTGCAACTTTTCTCTTCCAGCGTTATGTGCATATTACGTTCTAATGATTTAATTTCTTTAATTGTTAATTCAGATAAGTGATGAAGAAAATTGTCAACTCTATACTGCCAAACTGATATATCAGGAAAAAAAAACGAAGAAAAAAGGTAGTATCTAGAGGCTAATGACTGAGGAGAATCTTTGCAACAGCCGAGACGAAATTCGACTTCGTTTCCTATAGAAATCGTGTATCAATATTATTATATACCTTTACAAAAGGTATGTATTGGTTTTATACAATTTTTGTAACGCTCTTTCTGAAATATATAATACATTTCCAAAAATTGCTTGTTACAGATATTGTAATGTTCGTGAGTTTAACAAAAGTTACTTCTAAGACTGATAACCACAAAAACTAATTATTTACACTAATTATTAAAGAACTTAAAAACACTTTTAAACATAGGTTATGAATTATTCTACTTATTTACACTATTCACTGCGCTATTTATTTCACTTCTATCACCGGCAATTTATTTCTGAATTCACTTCTGCAACGGTCAATTTATTTCTTCTCCTCTCGGCGATCGCCTCTTCCTTTAAATACTCTTTTGTTTACTATCGGGAACATTCTGGAAAACGTCCGGATAGTTTATTTTTCGTTGAACTATATGAGTGCTTTTTAACGCAGGCACGACACACACATTTATAAATACTGCGCACATGAAGAAAGGCGCCCGCGTCTATTCGGCGAATCGATAAGCCGTTCACGCACACGTGTGCCCGATCGCACACAAATACACTCGTGCTCCCTACAATATTATTCTTCAGAAGTTTGGAGATGGAATGAAGAAAGCAAAACAGTTCTCAGGTAAAATTAGGGCCATAGAATAATGTTTGTGTTACCTTCAAACTTTTAATAAAAAATTAAAATTTATTCATTGCCCATTCATTGCCAACATTGACCCAGTTAGTTTGGTCAATCATTGACTATAAACCATTGATGGACCTTATATGGTTGCCAATGGACAGCCAATTATTTTAAACCGGCATCTAGTGATGGCCTGATTTTGAGCCAGTTTGAAAACCCTGTATGGGTATTGGGAACGGTAAATGTAATGAGGCGGCATGAGAATCTTGCAAACCCTACTTTAATATCTTAACGTCTATTTTATAACAAAAAATTAAACTAGTATCGAAAACTCTACCCATATTTCTGGAGAAAAAGCTGCCTCCTAAGTTATATAATTTTCTAGTATTTAATCACAAAAAACTTTCACTCCTCGATTTTCTGGAAGAAGTTAATCAGTGAAAACACGAGACTTGTTAGGTGTAAGATAGTTGAGAGAAAAGAAAACAATAAAACTTGCTACCCTCGCATTTGCGAACAGTAATCTAATCTAGGTCTACCTCTAATATGTCTCTGACTAGCCCTTCATGCATGAGAAGGTGTTCTACCAACCTATCTCGCCTATTTCTTACTGACTTCCATAGAGTCGTCTGTTCTCCTATTCTTTTTAATATCTCTTCATTTCTAACTTTCTCTATCCATGGTATCCTCATCATTCACCAGTAATATTTCGAAACGCTTCTAATCTTTTCTTTTCCGCCGCGCCCACCGTCCATGTTTCGCACCCGTAAAGCGTCACGCTCCAAACATACACCTTTAACAATCGTTTTCGAATTTCTAAATGAATCGTTCGCGAGCACTGAAGTGACTTCTTTTTATTGAAGCCACTTCTTCTAATCTTTCGTCTCCTATCTTTACATGCTGTCGTTATAAGCCATTAAAATATCTACAGTAATAATTTAGACACTAAAATTATCATGAAGAAGTAACTTTTTTTATGCGTAGATTTGATGGTCTGAGGTAAATAATATAGAAACTGCCGCATGTATAATAATGAGTAAAATATGTGAAGAGGAAGTTCAAGGCTCGCCAAGTCGATTATCCGTTAGTAGCAGGTGTAATGTACCATCATGTTATGTACACTCTGTACTTATGTCAAGTTTTGGGTTGTTAGCACAGATAATTGTGTATTTCATTTGTAATTATTATGTAGTTCTTTCATAATCCATTCTAAATATTTCTGAAGAAAGTTTCATTAAAGTACACAAGTAATATTTACTATTGTCATAAGATAATGTCATTATCAAAATGATCATTAATTAATTTGTAAATAACTAACATCCGTTTAGTCCATTTCTCTTGTGAACAACGAATAATGAATTTTTCCTATAATTGTAATCAAAAATCTACGTCATCAATCGACATAATAAAAACCCCCGACTAGTTGTTGAAAGCATTAATTAATTATGAATTATTATTAGAGTATTAGCATTAGTTATAGCAGTTATAGTTCGACAGTTGATAATTCCAATAAGTTTTATGTAATAGGTGTTCAATATAATATTAAAAATCGTCTAAGTAGTTTTACTACAAATCTCCCATTACACAAGAGGTACAACGTCCGCTAAGCCACGTATTATTATTAAATGTGAGGGGGGGGCTGTCAAAATTTTATGTAGACTGACTGCACAGTTCACTGAAGAACCATCTAAGATTTTCAAGTGATCGCGAATCAGTCGATAAGGAGAGTTATGTAGAAAGCAAGCCGCCTTGCGGTGTGTTAAAAAGAATTTTGGCGAGATACTAAGCAGACGGTGAAAACGAATTGGCCATTCAGCGAAAAAACACAGAACATGCGTACCAATACCTACTCTAAGAGTGATTCTTCTTCATGATAACGCTCGGTCACACACAGCTGCAAGAAATAACGAAAAATTGAAATATGTTCGTTGGAAAACATTACAAAACCTACCCTACAACCCAGATTTGTTGTTGTATGTTTATCACATGTTTGGGTTACTCAAGGAAGCATTAGCACACGATTTTAACGACGACTAAAGTATGTAAACCAATTGAAAAAATAAGTATTTTAAAGAGGTTATGTTCAAATTTTTTTTTCATTACTAGTAAACTTTTTATAATAAGCCTGGATTATATTACTTGATCCACTCTCCTATAATACGAAATAATCAATTTTTAAAAAATGGCATTAAGGGTTTCAAAAGAATTTAGAGGTACTTTGGGTCAGGACTTCGATTCGGTGAAGTCTCATTTTCGGAAGAAACAGTTTTTGTGCACTTTTAATAGGAAAATGAGTCCTTCAATAGATAATTATTTGACAGCGATCAATATCAAAATATGCATCCGAATATCGGTCAAACGGATGTTCTATAATTTTCCATAATTTAATAAGCGCGAATTCGCAAGGTGGAGATATTATAATGGTCCTATTCTCCCATTTCTGATGAAAACCGTTTCTATGTATTTTTAATGAAAACAACAGGTCATCTGACATGTAATTTGGCAGAAAGCAATACTAAAAGATGTATGATGCATAACAAATTTTCTTGAAGTTGACAACGAAATTTAAGGGTTTTTAAACCCGTCGTTTATGTATGAGTTGGTCAACAATGATCTTTTTGAGTGACACAGATAAACCCTACATTATTAAATGACCAATAAATATTATATGAACGTGTTCTCAAAAAAGGTAACGGTTTTGACGAAATTTGGTTTATGGGTGTTTTTGGAGAGAATAAAAAGATGAATTCAGTCCATTTTTCAAATGATACCATCAACATTTTATAGCCGTGCACAATATGCATAAATTGTTTTATACTAGAGGCATATAGCGTACATCGTCCTTATGAAACGTCTTGTACAACAAATGTTGATGAGAGTCCACTTTGGGCATTCATGTCTGACAATTTTCTAACGTGAATTTACAAATAGGTAGGCACTAATAATTTTCAAAAAGACATATCAAATACCAATCAAAGAAACTAATATTCACACCATAATCTAAGTGAAGTGCTAGTCACAAAGTTATAACAGCTTGTTTCAAAATGGACTTTACGAGTAGCAGACTCTCCTCTAACTATGCTGAACGAAGTCTGCCTCCGCTTTATGATTTTGCTAGAACGCAAATACGAAAACGAACACAACTCACTATGTAAACTAATAACCTAGCATAGAAAATTTATTATGACAAAAACAATGTCACAAATCATATTGATTGTATAAATTCTTTGGATTTAAATTTTTGTAACATAAAACAAGTTCTTCCCCCCCCCATCAGTCACTGTGAGCTCGAAACTGTTACTACCATTGCTTCGAGTGGTCGAAATTCACTTTTGTGAACAAATTGTTTAATCACTTTCTTATCACTTAAAAATTGTTTGAAAAATTATTGTAATGTTCGTGGGTATAACAAATTAAATTTTAAGACTCACAACGACAAAAACTATTTATTTACACTAATTACTATTATACTTAAAAACACTATTAAATTATTACTAAACTTCGGTAATTATTCTATTTATTTACTCTAATGTTACTATTCACTGTGCTATTTATTTCACTTCTATCACTGTCAATTTATTTCTTGATTCACTTCTGCAACGGTCAATTTATTTCTACTCCACTTCGGCGATCGTCTCTTCCTTTTTATACTCCCTTGCCTCCTTTCGGGAACATTCTCCAGCCGTCCAGAGAAGTCTCGTTTTCTTTGAACGGTTTCATTGCTTTCCCGGAACGCAGGTACGACACACACGCTTACAGATACGGCGCACATGAAGAAAAGCGCCCGCGGCTAGTCGGCGAATCGATAAGCCGCTCACACACACGTATGCCCGATCGCACACAATCACGCTCGTGGTCGCTACATTATATTTAAAGGAATTGTTTGTAAATAGGTATGCAACACATCGTACACTTCAGCATAAGAAATTGCTGATACTAACTACGTAATACTACTTTGCCCTGTACTGACAGCACTCATAATTTCTTTTAAATATAATATTGTGTTTCTCCGTTTAGTAGTAGATGCTGTTTATTTTATTATTTCAATATCATCATCATCATAGGGACGTCAGTCCTAAGGCTGGTTGAACACGCACCTCCACTCCTTCCTATCCTGAGCTAATCTCCGCATTTCCGTAAAACTAGAACATCTTGTACCCTTAACTGTTTGTAAATAGTAATCTGATCTAAGTCTACCTCTGACCCTCTTAAAATCCTGTTTCTGCTTCTAATATATCTCTAAGAAACCCTTCATGCCTGAGAAGGTGTCCCATCAACATATCTCAATTATTATTTCAAATACCTTTAAATATAACTTTCCCTATCCACGGTATCCCCATCATTTATATCTAACACAACATTTCTAGCGCTCTTAAATTATTTTATTTAATAAACAACAATTGAATTTTAACATGTTTTTTTTTGCTGTACAAAACAAGACTTTGAAAAGCGCAGGTAACAAAAATGGGAGCCGTCAGTGCGTCAATAATCAATGGTCTACCAGTGATTTTTTAATCGTTAATTTCGTTCAACTGTTAAAAAGGTTGGACAGGTTTGAGTTAGAGTATGGTGGAATACCCCATCGTAGGTTACAGTGAGAAGAACAACTGAAGTGTAGAGTGTATTTCAAAATATCATTGACTCGGTTGTTTGTATGCCTCGCTGTATGTACAACTTCAAACAATGACGGTCAATATTTCCTGGGCATAGAAGATGGTAGAAATCAATGAATGGACGGAGTATTATCACTGAGTAACTGAAAGTCAAGTCTCATAATATTCTGAATTACCTCTAGCGAATGTTGTCGTGGCTACCTGTAATTTTTGTTAAGTAATGCCGTTTTTTTAAATAAAATAATTCGAAGTGGTCTGTATTCTGTCGAAACTGCCAGACGCGGATCGCGATTTCGATGTTTTTGGATCTCATCAGCTCGTCGCAGACAGCCCGACAGAACACAAACCAACTTTTACCTGCTGTCTTAACAGCGCGTTTTAGAAAATAGCACAAATGGCGCTGTAAACGCCATCTGTAGTACGATGCTATATTTTAGGATTACGTATGCTCCAAAATTGGTCTGTGTTCTGTCGGAGCTGTTTGCGCCGCCCTGATGAGATCCAAAAAGGTCGAAATCGCGATCCGCGTCTTCCAGTTTTGACAGAATACAGACCACTTCGAATTATTTTATTCGATTATGGTAACGTGCCTATCACGTTGAGGTTAGCTACGCCGGGATTCGTTCCAGCAGGTAGATATCCATATATTTAAAAGGACCTTGTTGGAGCATACGTAATCCTAAAATATAGCATCGTACTACAGATGGCGTTTACCGCGCCATTTGTGGTATTTTCTANGCACAATTATTGAAAACAATCACCATCTTTAGACAAAGCTTTTGCAAATCGTTTCATTAAACTTAACTAAATGTATAATGGTGGTGGATAAAAGTAAATAAATAAAATTTACTTTTATATTGAAATGTGAGAAATTGATGGGTGATAACAAATTTGCAGCATACCAAATTACACAGAAATTAGCTAAGTTGGAAAAGATTTTTCAATCGTTGGTCTGTGTTTTAATAAGAAACGTATACCTACGCAAGAAATATATATATAATTACCATATTATTATTTTCTATATTATACCTAACTGTAGATAAAAAAAAACTAAAATTCCAAATTCACCTTTGGACACAAAAACTAGCTGAATTAACTTATTTGATACAGAAGCCATGCAGAAAGTTTCACTAGAGGTTAGTAAAAATTTTTTTTTGGACAATTGAAATGGCCTGTCATCAAAAGACATAGCTAAGTGAGGAACATTTGTTATCATATTTATTAATTGGTTTTTTCAATTTTGCGGAAAAAGATATAAGTTTAGGAAATATAAAAAATTCTGGCGAAGGTTTCTTACAATCTTGGAGGTATGTAAATAGTTTGTTCGTCCCAGCAATCAGTTGTTTTTGAGATGTAACTGCAAATTCACGGTTTTCAGATTTTCTACTTTATTTGTGTTATGAGGCATTATTTTGTGTCAAATTTCATGACACTGAGTCAACGAGAAGTACCCTATAGGTTTTAAATCCCTTGCGAGTGTGGAAATTTGTTTTATTCTGAGCTCCAAGGGACTGCAGACTTGAGTATTTCGTATTAATTTCAACTTGATACCTTCACGCGTTTATGAGAAAAATGATCTTGACAGACACACAGGCGGATGATAAAATGATCCTGTAAAGAGTCCCATTTTTCCTTTTGAGGTACGGAACCTTAAAAAGTTTGCGGGAAATAACAAGGTAAGGTGTTAAATGAAAACTTGCAGAAATCTGATTCAACATATTACTTAGCGACCAATCTTATTATGATAATAAGATAAATACAGCATAGCTTTATTTAGAATTAAGATATTTATATTTTTTAATAAATATTCGAATTTATGTGTACAAAATGGAAACGATATCTGAAAGTCGACATCCATGAATATAAAATGGCAGAAATTATAAATTAATGGACTACATATATTCATATGAATTGATCTACCGATTCTCCTTTATGTAAATGAAAGCTGTATTTAGTCTATTTATCTACATAAAAGGGCCACGTCATCAGTCAAGAGAATTTCACTAATCGATGTTTACGAGAGAGATAGCGTAATACGGTTCTGTTGACGGCACCATACTCTTGTTGCTTGGCAACCTCGTAGAGAGGTGAGTACTGGAGGGAAGCGAATGAAAGCGGGTTGTTGCCAATGGTTACCTATATACTTACCTGTCTTTACCTGTCGTAGACGTATGATATTGGACTACTATGGTTTAAAATACAATACTCGCACATTCCCGATGTTCCTGCAATTTAAACAAATCGACTTTCTATATTCATCTGCCTACAATTGCCTTCTCTTAAAATAAATAGAATCGGCAGAAATACCAAAACATTTCTTATTCACGAATTATCTAATATCTGTATTAAATAAACTAAAAAAGAAACGCATCCTAGTTACCACTAAACATTTTCCTTACCAATACATGTTTCACTATTACTTCTAATGTGAGTATTGTCAACGCGAGATGAGTGGTTCTAATAATATGATAAAATTTCACAATTTACACTACTTAGTTGAACGCTCAAAGTGATTGTTGTTAATAATTACTAATGCCCAATCTACAACTGGAACATTCGAAAAGCGGTGAAGGAAAATGAAAACATCGTCCAAGTTTTAAGATTCCTTACAAAATGAAGTAACTAAAAATTTACGGTTTTCAGATTTTTCGCTGTACTGTGATTGTACTGCACAACATTACTTCTTGCCAAATTTTATGATTCTAGGTTAACGGGAAGTACCATATAATTACACAGGTCTGCGAATTTTTTTTTTTTAAAGTTTTTTCTTAAATTGTTGTTTGTCGTAATTGTCTTAAAAGTAATAGAAAACGATATTTATATGGTATATACCACGTCACATTAACCCATAAATGCTCAGGGAATACATTACCATTTGAACCCTTCCTACGTAATGAGTATGACGAAAAAATATTCGATAACCAATGTTTCTATGTTTTTAACGATGCTCTTTCCGATGGTGTTAGTTAAAGTTACCTCCGACAATTTTAAAGCATGGAAAAATCGAAAATAAACAAAATAAAACGTGATTTTTGAATTGACTTTTTTCTTAAAAAGTAATTTTTTGTGTCCTTACGATTTTTTTATGTGCTTAAAACCTATGTAGATCATGTCCTCGATATCTAAACATGAAATAATCACCGTTGGTCAAGTCGAAATGCCTTTACAAACTGTTTGATCAAACAAAGTTTAAAGTAAAGTTGTGGAAGCAATATTTTTTCGAGATCATTCAAACTCGTATTAATTGACATTTTTCACTCCGACTTCCAATTGCATTCTAATTTGGACATAGAAATACCGAATAACAATGATTTTGATTTACCATAAGTCCACTGTCTTAACACTTCAACACATAACCGGCATATTATCAAGGCAATTTAGACTAATTATAACCTCACGGATGTACCGAAAGAGGGGGGGGTAGCTGCCTCCCTGAACTAGTGATGTTAAACGTAGAAATGCACCAATCTGTTGATTAACAACGAGAACATCAGATACGACAAAGCAAAACTGGTAACATCAGGGGTACAAATCGAGCCCTGCACAGTCAACGATTTCCACAAAATTCGCCACACTTTAAAGAAACACGAAACGGAATTCCACACGACATAAAAAGTGATAAAACCTCTAAATAGTAGATACTCAGAGGAGTAACGGTAGAACTCACAAAAAGCGAAATACAAGAGGATCTGCAAAAGGGCTATCCTGCACAAAGAATACTAAGAATGAAAGGAAGAAACGGGCCTTAACTAGGAGATCGACCGACGGCATAAATCCCTGTACGACTTGACCAGTTGCTGCGGACTGTCAATAACAACCCTTACGCCTACGCACCGACATCATCCAATGCCACAGATGCCAGATCTTATATACAACGAAATGCAGAGAGGAGCACTCGATCCACCTCTGTTCGAAACCAAAGACAACATCTCCCAAGTGCGCGTCTGGGGAGAAGAACACCTATCAACATACTGGAAATGCCCCAACAACCCCAACTTCAAGAAAATCGACAACCGAAAACCCAGATAAACGCACGGGACAAATCGCTATAATCACTCCAAAATTCACAAGGAAAATCAACGCCGTTACCAACAACTGAACAGTAAACCAAATCTAGCAACCAAGAGCTGGCCACCATCCTCGCAGACTCCTCATACAGTTTTCCAGCACCAAATTAACAGAAGAAGAAAAAATGAACTTCGTAATTAAAAATCAACAAATCCTACGACTATTCAACAATCAAAAATGAATACACACAGCAACAACAAACCACTAACAATTGCCTTTTGGAACGCCAACGGTATTAACAACGAACTAACGTACTTCCTAAATGACCACAAAATGACCCACCTGGAATCAGGAAGTCCCCTCAAAGTCAGGAACTTCATCACATACAGAACAAACAAGAAGGTAGAAAGAGGAAGAGACACTGCTAGCCTAATCAAATAACACATCCAATACAACTGCATTTTCCTACCTGCCGTCGTAACTGACGCACTGGAATCAACTGGAATATCAATCTACCCGAACAACAAAAAAATGAACTTTTTCGCAACATACTCCCTACCAAATAAAATGCCTGAAGAAAGGGATATACAACAATTTACAAACTCGGCCGACCTAACAACAGTCGCCGGAGACTGGAACTGCAAAACATCAAACCCAAAAAGAATATTACTAGAAGATATCGCTGACAAACTAGACGCTCCAGAAGAACCGATAGAAATAACGCTAATTAAAAACATATCAGCATTCTTCACAAGATTTGCAGAATACGAACTTTCGTCTGATCATCTCCCGGAACGCCTGGAACAAAGACAAAGAAGAACTACTAATCACTACACCAACTAATAGCACACCGCAGGACATTGACATAGCAATCCACACATTCACTACAAAAAGCTACGAAAGGGAAAACGGCCAACTCAGGACACTACGTCCCGCACACGATCAAAGGAATCATCAAGCAAAAAAACAAAATCAAGAAATAATATTACAGGAATATCAATCCAAGCTTAAAGACATTGCTCAACAACCTAACTAATCGAGAGTCAAGAACGAACTAAAAGAACACCGCCTCACCCAATAGTATAATAAAATTGAGAACATAAACACAGAAGAATCTCTCTGGAAAATAACTAAACAACTCATGAGATGAACAGGACACCCTGACACCCACCAAGAACAGTTCACCACAGGGCCCGAGAGCACATACGCCAACGATGCAAATCTCNGTATTAGAAAGTGTACAAAAAAAATGTGACGTGATACGTTAAAACAAAGTTTATATTTGCAAAATATAGACCAACATTTACATGCTTACGATAAATTTATACAAAAAACTTTTTTATCGCAGACCTGTGTTATTGATTCCGTGGAGAGTGTCAAAATATGCGGCATAAACGACCACAACTTTTAATTGCGTTTACTTAGAACTTTGATCGTTTTCACAGGTCCAAATGATAGCAGACCTGTGACCTCTACGCGTTCCTGTTAAAAAGAAACTTGACAAATAGACAGACGGACAAGTGATCCTTTTGAGGTACGGAACCTTAAAAAGTTTGCGGGAAATAACAAGGTAAGGTGTTAAATGAAAACTTGAACAGGGTAAATAGCCAGTACTCGGTCTTTTGCTATTTTCAAGCTTCATAATTTATCATCATAAGATCGTCAGTCTTAAGACTGATTGGACACATCTTCACCCTTCCCTATCTTCAGCTAATTTTCGCATTTCCCTAAAAGTAGAAACATTCGGCATCCTTAAGTAACTTAACAGTAATTCAATCTGTAATATTAATTTGAAATCATTTTTTCGATTTTTTATTTACCCACTACAAACTACCTCAAATTAATGAAGGAAAAATTGTTTTGATGTTGTCACACCCCGCCGGGAATCGAACCCGGGACCTTTGGCTTTACGCACCAATGTTCTGACCACTAAACTACAAGAGGTGACAACAGCAACCACGACCAACCGACCTACAAGGTTAACGATCCGTCGAACTAATGTAACTATATACTGAATATACTATGATTAAACATACATATAATTTAGATATCTTTTAGAAGTGAGTTAGTTTAATATGAAATATTATTCTGAAAATTCATTTCTGAATTTTTTACCCACTACACGCTACCTCAAATTAATGAGGGAAAAATTGTTGCTGTTGTCACACCCCCGTCGGGAATCGAACCCGGGACCTTTGGCTTTACGCACCAATGTTCTGACCACTAAACTACGAGAGGTGACAACAACAACCACGACCAACCGACCTACAAGGTTAACGATCCGTCGAACTAATGTAACTATATACTGAATATACTATGATTAAACATACATATAATTTAGATATCTTTTAGAAGTGAGTTAGTTTAATATGAAATATTATTCTGAAAATTCATTTCTGAATTTTTTACCCACTACACGCTACCTCAAATTAATGAGGGAAAAATTGTTGCTGTTGTCACACCCCCGTCGGGAATCGAACCCGGGACCTTTGGCTTTACGCACCAATGTTCTGACCACTAAACTACGAGAGGTGACAACAACAACCACGACCAACCGACCTACAAGGTTAACGATCCGTCGAACTAATGTAACTATATACTGAATATACTATGATTAAACATACATATAATTTAGATATCTTTTAGAAGTGAGTTAGTTTAATATGAAATATTATTCTGAAAATTCATTTCTGAATTTTTTACCCACTACACGCTACCTCAAATTAATGAGGNAGGAGCTTGACGAATCAGTCTATAGAGATGGCATTAATAGACTGGAACACCGCTATGAGAAATGTATCAGCCTTGGAGGAGATTATGTTGAGAAATAAAAAAAAAAAATTTTTAAAAACCTTGTTTTTCTTGGTCAGGCCGGAAACTTATCAATCCACCCTCGTATGTCTCTGACTAGACCTCTATGCCTGAGAAGGTGTCCTACCAACCTATCTCGTCTATTTCTTATTGGCTTCTATAGAGTCCTCTGTTCACCTATTCCTTCTAATACCCCTTCATTTATCCTATCCGAAACTATTTGAATTGTATAGCTGGCGTGATTGAATTTCAACCTGATATAAATTTTCTTTCTAAATGGCTGCTTGTAAACGTGAATACGTAATTGTAGATTTGGTGATTAGAACAGTTGTGGAGGTACGTAATCTTATTGTGAGTGTTTGATGACATGCACCCATTAGTTATATCCATACCTGTGGCACCTAAATCATTCAGTTTTGGTAGATTTGGGTTAAAGCTTAGTGGACTAAATGAACTTCTAGATCCAGATGTTTCGCCGGCAACTACAGCTGAATCTTCAATAGAGTAGGTACTACGTTAACAACATGGACGAAGGTTATACTATATATAAGTGTCAGCAGCGGTCACGTTGTCAACACTACAGCAAAGTGACCACATTTTCATTGAGACAAAGCGGGACAAATGGAATGAAATGAGAATTACAATTTAGTCTTATATATTTTATTGTATACATTCATATACTTGTACAAAAATGTACTTATTATTAATTATTGTTAACTATAAAAATATTGGTAAAAAATAATAATTTAAACACCATGATAGAAAATGAGGAAAAGACAGATAGGTGGGAAGAATATATAGAGAGCCTATACGCAGGCCATGAGTTAGGAGATATATTGGAGAAGGAAGATAGTGTGGAGATAGATGAGCTAGGCTATCCCATAATGAGAGAAGAGTTCGATGTAGCATTAGAAAACTTAAAGAATAATAAGGCGCCATGTGTAGATGGGATACAGGGGGAAATTCTAAAACATGCAGGACAAGAGGTTAGAGATCGTATGTTTAAGCTAGTTAGTCACATTTACTCCAGTACACTATACGATATCATCAAAATTACATTGATCCCTACACGAATTAATGACACACAAATCAGATTTACCACAAGAGCCATCGATACTAACAATCTTATCTCAACAAGAACCCTATCCCACATTTCGTAACCTTACCTAATCCAATCCTCACCTAACCCAAGATAATTTTATGAAAGGTCAAAATTACCACAACGCTCACTTCATTTGTGTTATCTTTACCCTTGGTATCTTTATGATTCTTACCAACCGAATAAATGCATTATGTCCAATTAGGTGAAAATCACAAGGTTAAGGTAGGTAAAGATAAAACGAATGAAGTATATTTTCTTTTGTTTGTCTTTACAAGTCGAAATTTCATAAACAAATATGTTTGGCCAATCTACGCCTCCGCAGCCAATAAATTAAACAGTCACTATTTAAACCGATAAGATCAGTATTGTAATACCTTTTTGTCAATACATTAATTAAATTTCGGTCAGCATTTTATTACTAAAATCGTCAAGATATAATACTAAACAAATTGGTTAGTGTTAGTAAGATGGCAGTAATGGAATTCATTACCGGTTAGAATAGGTTAGGTTTGTTAGCTAGCCTTTTAAAATAGACTACTTGGATTTAAATACTTTTCATATGGATTTAAATCCTGACTGCTATAAACAAGGACTGAAAGTATGTTTGTTTATATGCCAGAGTTAAATTCAAAATCTACTGGACTAATTTTGAAAATTCCTTCACTCTGGCTATGTTAAAATACTTAACCTAGTTGGTCTATGAATATCATAGACCATAGATAATATTCGCTTTTATACCTGAAAACGTTTGTGATTAGTAAACAGCAAAAACGAAATTGATTTATTTATGTAAAAATTGTAACTCTAAAGAAATGTCTTTCAAAGTAGCTGTTAGGGTGACAAGTGACACACAAATAGTAAATTATGAATAAGATCGAAATGTAGAGAAACGAAATGAGAATATGCCGCTGTCTGTTCAGAGAGCAGGTCACGTATTCAATGGAATTTGTTTTACTCGATCACGAGTACGTATCAACCCAGACTTTCATCGAATTAAAGTTAGGATACGTGTGTAAACATAATCTCGACAATAAAATGCTTTTAAACGCGTTTACTGTTATTACGAAGAATTTTGATTTTATTCGGAGAACGTTGGATTGCCACGATACTCTGCAGCAGACCAAGTAGAATTCAGAATAACATAATGAAAGATAAGTACGTGCCTACCTATTATGAATTTTTAATTAGTAAAATTTCTACCAAGCCGCTAGATTTACATAACAACTGTGGTGAGTTACTGAATTAAATATTTATAAAAAGACTTTATTTTAATGGTCACTGATCTGTACAAACTTTCCATATAAAGAGACAGCTTTTAAGTGGACAGTAGTGAAGTGGCAGTTTGGGTGTAAGGATGTGTAAAGCGCTATAAGGATCCAGAGGTTTAGACCATTGCTTAGCATTCGGGAGGACGGCGGGCCCGTCTGGCTTGATTCAAGTTTTTCTGTGGTTTTCTTGGATCACTTAGGCAAATGCTGGGGCAGTGATACTCCACAGATAATCTTTCATTCTCTTCTGTCTTTATTTCGTCCGTCTCATCGTTCTCACCCGACCACCACCCTCCCAATCTTACGATTCCTGAAAGGAGGTTAAAGAGGGCATTTCGCTCTACATTCCGGCGTAGTCCGAAGGGACTGCCGGCCCATCAGCATTAGTGGCTGGTGGGAGTGAAATACCCAAAAGTTTTTTTTCTGGTGAGAGAGCAAGGTGCCGTAAGGGCAATAAATATTTGATAATATTGGGAATGTTGGTTATTGTACACATTATGTATTTTAAACGTTGGTGTTGTTATTGTTGAAATGTAAGGCCTGTAGAAGTGCAAGGTGAACGGCCGACGGGTCGGAGACACCATCGGGTGGAGTGTAAATGCTGTGCGTCAGGTAGTCCACAGCAGATCTAGCTAGATATGCCTGGAGTGGTAGTGTACCTGTGGATGGCGTGTGTTAATAAGGGCAGTAGTCCAGTCCTTGACCTGCCGTATACAGCAGTGACCTAAGTCTCGGTAAAGATGTGGTAATATCGGCACAAAGGCGTCCAATCTTTACACATAGATTGTCAACGTAAAGATAAGCATTGCATAGAATGCCAGCATATTTAGCTGGGGCCTAAGGGTGGCAAACACCTGCTGTTTCAGGTAGTCTATAATCTTCATCAGGGTTACTCCATCGGACAGAACTACATCACCGACTTCGACTACATTGGGACATCGCAAGGGCGACAATTATTATAAATTTAATAAAGAGGTTGCCGACCTGCATGATTTTCTGTCATTTCTTATAAAGGTTAGGATGTTGTTGGAAAGATAACCCTGATTTAAAATTCAATTAGGACAACTTATCCTTAGGAAGTAAATTAAAGATTAAATGGCCGCATTTTGATTTCGGACAGTAATACATTATACAGGGTGATTTTTATAATTGATCTTTTGTGAATTTATAAAAATTTCTAACATGATCGAACGTGCACATTTTCCAATTAATAAAATGTTTACTTCATTATCAGCTTCGGTTCTATTTCAAAATAAACAGAATGCATATTTTCACAACTTTTGATTCTAAATTGAATTTTAAAGTGAGTTTATAATTATTTCCTAGTTTAAGTCTTGCAGGATTGATTCATAGATATACACTATGCCCGATGACGTAAAAACAAGTTTTCCATTATTTTACAGTACATCGCAATTATACGGAGAGCACTGAGGTTGTTTTAGCATACGATTGTTCCCATTTACCCCGAGAACCTACCAACTATTTTCGCAAATGTTTGCGTTGCTATTTTAATTATGAAACAGTATAATCATGCCGGAAAATCCAATTAAGGAGAGATTAACTCGATAACACCCAAGTAATGTGTTAGACAGGGACTAAAAGTTTCCGTAGGTTTCAGTTCTTCGCCAAGTAAACACCGGTATGATACAAACACCTTAAAATTAAAAATATCGTAATGCTAGTAAACAGTTTCTTCATCAGCATCATTACCATTGTGGCGATTTGATAGTTTTTAAGAAAACAATTTATTTTTTTTAGAGTTAAGTACTAAGTGTGTGGTTGTATATTTTTTGGTATGTCTGTGAAAACTTTATTACTTGTATTTGTGTGTTTGGAATTTCTATATTGTTGTATTAGTATTGTGTAAATATTCTTTTCTTATAATTCTATTTCTATACTTGCTCTATATCTATTCTTCATCTAAACGACTATTTAATTGTCTACGTACTTTCCTATCATCTCTTTTAACAATTTAACTCTACATACTAACTGCATGACGTCTATAATCCCTACTTTCTTCGGTGATTTGGGTTCAAACTTAACTTCTCAGTATCTCTTCCAAACTACATTTCCAGATTTTACTAGTATCTTATTGGTTCCCTACTTTAATTAACTTATTTCCAAGTCCTCCTTATCACCCTTCTTACAATCTGTTTTCAAAAACTAAAATCAGTTCTGACTAATCCTTCCTAACTTCAACTTAACCATTCTACCTTCTTAACTCTAGTCTTCATTTTTCGTTCTTGTTTTATTAAAGTTTCTTATCATTTTATTCCGCATTCTATTATTTAATTTAATTTTTAATCACTTCAACATCAGAACACACAACGAGATCAAACCATAGTTCACGCACTTCCACTGTCTCTTATCCTGATCCAGTCTTCACACAACTAGAATATTCCACATACGTCATCTACTCATGGTCCACCTTTGTTCCTCTTTACTCCTGTTTCTGCTTCTAAATCGTCAACTAAGGCCATCAAGCTCAAATATTTCCTAATTTCAAATTAACCGAAACTTTACTGGATCCACTAAAAACTATTAGTTGGCTATAATTTTACCAAACACTAAAATAAAGATTAGAAATCGAACCCATGTATGTTTATTAGAAAAAGCGAATACCGATATTCACTTCCAATCCAGTAGTAGAGCCCATCAATGTACAGCATTCAAGTTTGGTAATAGGTGTGTTCATGCAAGTAGAATAAACGTAGAATATTTTGAATGAGTTTGTTTAATAAACAAAATTTATTCATCATCGTCATAAGGTCGTCAGTTCTAAAACTTGGACACGCACTTCCACTCTTTCCTATCCTGAACTAATCTTCGCATTTCCTTAAAGCTAAAACATCCCACATCCTTAACTATTTAAAATTCAACCTTAACCTTCATGCCTGAGAAGGTGTCCCATCAACCCATTTTGCCTATTTCATATTGACCTTCATAGAATCCTCTATTCTCATGTTCTTTCTAATACGTCTTCATTTCTAACCCTCTCTATCCGCGATGTTCAGAGTCAAGACCGTTCTTTTTGACGCAGGTCATAAATGCAGTTTTTTTAATACTTTGCAAACCTACAAGGCGGCGTTGTGTTTATTTGATACTAGACCCTTCGAGGATGGCTAGATAAAATGGTTAAATTAGTTTATGGAGGTAACGGTTTAGAAAGGATCCTTTACGATCCCTAATACAGTTTCATTTTTATTATGGGATGTTTATTTTATGAGTTCACCGTTTAGAAAGTGCCGTTTGTTGATTTTTTGATGTAGATATTTCACAGATTGTAAACATCCCTCTTTCAACATTTTTGAGTTTCAAAGCCCCGCTTTGTACGTCTCCGCAGAGTTGTTTTAAAGGGTTAATCACCAATGGTGACATTCGCCACACCCTTGGCATTTGTTCCTAGTTTCCTAGATATTAGACCATTGCTTAGCATTCGGGAGGATGCCGGTTCGATTCCCGGTCCGTCTACCTTGGTCCAAGTTTTTCTGTGGTTTCCTTGGATCACTTAGGCAAATGCTGAGGCAGTAATATTCCACACATAATCTTTCACTCTCTTCTGTCTTTATTTCGTCCGTCTCATCTTTCTCACCCGAACCACCACCCACCCATTCCCATGATTCCTGAAAGGAGGCTGAAGAGGGCCTTCCGCCCTACCTTTCGGCGTAGTTCGGAGGGACTGCCCGCCCACCAGCATTACTGGCTGGTGGGAATGAAACACCCAAGTTTTTTTTTCAACAAGGAGCACTTGAACTAAGACCAGCACTTGCACTTGTACAATCATAATTAATAATTAGTTGGAGATACTCGGTAAATAATTGTAAATATATATCAATTAAGTCGACTTCGCTGCAAGAATTACATTATTCTACCTTCCACATCAGAATTAAACAACACGCCTTATTAATTTAACGCGTGTGCTGATATTCCCCTTACAATAGTAAGTTCTCGAATATCTGCCTGTGAAGTTTAACACGCGATATCTTCATCATTCTCATCATCATCAGCATAAAATTTACTAAACGCTCTCGATACCTCACTACGTAAACATCTCTCTAGATGATTTTACTTGATGCATTTGTGTACTTTTCGTCAGGTGGAAAGTGCCACGATGAATCTTTGAGTTTTTGTATCACATACAGATATTCCTACTTCTCATATCCCACGTGAGAAAATAAATAATTTGGTAAAAGTGCAGAATATATTTTTTCTACCATGTCTATGTGAAAATATCTCCTGTTTCACTGAAAGGTATCCTAAACTAGGTAGAGTCATGTAGCCAATCGTTTTGTAGAATGATTTGTGATGCATGTAGAGGCGACTTACGCAAACATTACTTCCGAAGTACTATATTAACTTATTGGATAATTATTATTATTTTAATTGAGTTATTGAGCTCCACAAAAAATAAGTAAAAACAATGGAGAAAAACATATGTAGATGGGTTGTTTGAATATCCCCACCACCTACTCATAATAGCGAGTGCTTGCAACTTAACGACATCGTTATTGTTACGAATGAAGTTGAGAACAGACTTCCTGATAGCGACGTATTGTCACTTGATTGTCGATTTAGAATGATTTAATGTGAGAATAACTCTCGATTTCTCGTTAATTGTAATCGTACCATAAATCAGGACCATCGATAATAGAAACATAATAAGTTGAAAGATAGGCAGCTATTATATCTTGCTTAATTTAAAATTTACCTCTAAATTGGACGTCGTTGTCGCTCTCTAAATATGCTCGCATCGTAATTGTGCGTAGAGTAGTTTTGTATAAATAAAAAGAGTGAAATTTGTACATTTTATTTTTTTTTTGTTTTGTATAATTTTTTCAATGCAAGATAAAGAATAAAATCAAAAAGAATCATTTAATATTTTAACACCTATATATTTCTTGACTGATCCGAGTGGGTGGATCGGCTTACGAGTTTCGATTATTTAAGGAGCCGGTCTATAGGTTAAACATAATGAGGGGATTCTTAAAGACAAACCAGATTAAGACAAGTCCCTGAAAGAGGGCAGCAGCTCTTTCAGTACTCAGGGTGGCAGAGATCACGAGGATCGGTATGGCACTCTGATGCACAATACTGCGATGTGGAAGGCAACGGGAAACCACCATATTCTGAAATTAAATGATGGCGTCTTTTGGGGTAAAGCACTCCGGATGTAAACTAGTACCTCGGGGGATATTATCAATAAGTGCAATAGGGGTAGGTGCAATATTTCACGAGTCGGAGCGTTGAATGTTAGAACAATGAGGCAAGTAGGGAAATTGGAAAATTTGAAAATAGAGATGAATAGATTAGAATTAGATATAGTAAGTATTAGTGAAGTCCGTTGGCCCGAAGCTGGAGACCCCTGGAGTGGAGACTTTAGAATAATACATACAAGATCGGTGAAAGATAATTCGGGAGTAGGAATTGTAATGCGAAGGAAAGTAGAAAGTTATTCACACAAAAGCGATCAACATCATTAAAGACAGTACAACTGTAGAGATAGATATACAGGGGCAACAGATTAGTATGCTTAGATTTGATTTTTTTTAAATAAAATGGAAGCGGTATTGACAAAACAGTACTGTATGAAAGTAAATAAAAGTTAAACAAAAAGACTGGTATGCGAGGGAAGAAAAATAAAGAAAGAAAAAGTAGGGAAAGAGCGAATATAAAGATTGGAGACGAAAAATTAGAAGTGGCTGATTTTAGGTATCTAGGTAGCTAAGTCAGATAAGTCAAGACGGAAGGAGTAGTAGGGATATAAAGCAAAGGATAGTGAAGGGTCGAGTCGTCTTCAATGAAAGAAAGTCACTTCCATGCTCGCGAACGGTTAATTTAAAAATTTGAAAAAGATTGTTAAAGGTGTATCTTTGCAGCACGGCGCTGTACAGGTGCGAAACATGGACAGAAAAGCTTTGATCTCCTAAACATCTCAATTCACTGACACTACGATTTCTTAGATTTCCATCGTTTAGCCTTTCGGACTCTTTGTATACCTAATAAAAAAGTCAGGGGATGCCTTCTTTGATATTAAAATATGAGCGAGTGAGATACTGTAACGCGGGTGAAGAACACCAAAGGAACATTATTGATTAATTTTTGATAGAGAACTTTTATAAACCCAAACCAATGGAAGTGTAACATTTATTCTGCAAAGTAATGTAATTAATTAATTATTTAATTAATCGTATTCGCGACTGGAGTCTAATGGATGTTTTATGTACAAAGGCCTTTGAGACTGCAGTGATTTAATAATTTTATGGCTGCGCTCTTGGAAGTTTGCTGCTGAATTATTGACCTTTCGGAGATGGTGTTCCTCATTTTACAGCTCATAGCGGTCCTTCTGTTGGAACTAATTTGCTTTGCGACCCAGGACGTATAACGGTTAATGTTACTAATTATGAAATGTGACTAAAGACGAAGATAATGCTGTACCCGAACCCGTACTAATCTACTTACGTAAAATTAGTTGACACCATACATTACTTACATTATTATTATTATCGTTAATTTGTGGATTTTAGTTAGTATTATCTTTATTTAATTTCAGGATTAAATAATAATTTTGAAGATAACGAATTTTTCAATTAATTTTACCACTAAGTACAGATAACCTCAAATTAATAAGGAAAAATTGTCGTTGTTACTCTACAAAAATTCTTCTAACATTACATTTGTTGTGTCTTGTTCTGAATAACAAAATACAATAATTTGATTTTGTCCTGCAGTCCTTACTAAAGTATCTATTTTTTTTAGGTTAAACATACTCTTTGCGTAGAATGACAGTAAATATTATCCTTCTTGATAATTCCGAACAATTTACGTATATGACCAATACAGACATGCTCAACTACGCCGTGATAAAATTCAAACCATTTCTGTCGTACAAGAGTATCAATTAGATGCTGTACTGTACTGTACTGATTACTGTACAAATTTAGTTAATAAAACATCTCTAACTGAATATGACATCTTGGGTGACGAAATGCGTCTTAGGCTTCTTAATGCTTTGTGGAATTTCTGGTGACTATGCTTTATTATATCTGTCTTGCTCACGCCTAGTGTGTATGCATTCTATTCGCTCAAGTTTCCTGAAGGTCATATCTCTAACCGTTTGAAATGAGTTGTAAAACTAATTTTTGTATCCCTCGGGAACATTTTTTTTCTGTACCCTGAGGATGTGTGTACAAAATTTTATGATGATGAGTTGAGTAGTTAAGACGTGAAATGGTGACAAACAAAGTCACTTTCACAAAAGCGAAATATAATATTAGTTGGGGTTATGAAGTAAGAAGGGTTAAAAAATTCTAACTGACATCCCAACTGCGAATATTTCTGTGCGTCTTCTCACATCGTCTCTTCCGATCTCATGATCTGCACTAAGCCAAACAGTTTTGTCATGTAGTCAGTCATCGTTTCGAGCATCAAAAACGATATTTTAAAAACCTAAGCATTTTCTGTACAGCATAAACTGCAGATAAACATTAACAATAACTTCAGAGTACTAATACATTAAGGAAAATGGGCATCACTCCTGTATTCCAAACTAAGCAACTAAAACTACTGATAAACTCTTATACAACTGTGTTGCATCTTTACAATACTATGTTTTATTTTATTTTGCATACTAATTTTAATATTGTCGGAAATTTTAGGTTTTATTTTCTATTTGTATACAAATTCAGTTTTATTATTCATTTTGTTATTTAGCTAAACCTGATCTTTTTCTCACGAATGGCTCGTGTGAGCATTATTGTGAGTATTCTAGTTGTGAGCATTTAGTTGAGTAACACTGCAAACACAAAAAAAAAATATTTTGATCCTTGATTCTTGCTGAAAGCAAAACGNATCACTTAGGCAAATGCTGAGGCAGTAATATTCCACAGATAATCTTTCACTCTCTTCTGTCTTCATTTCGTCCGTCTCATCTTTCTCACCCGAACCGCCACCCACCCATTCCCACGATTCCTGAAAGCAGGCTGAAGAGGGCCTTCCGCCCTACCTTCAGGATGTAGTCCGGCAGGACTGCCCGCCCACCAGCATTAGTGGCTGACGCGAATGAAACACCCAAAAGTTTTTATTTTTCACATTTTAAACAGTATCGATAACAGTATCAACAAAGCAACAAACAAGACAGTATCGATAAGAGTATCAAACAAGACAAAATAATTCACTTTCAATCATAGAGCCTACTTTATACTTTTACATTTAATTTTATTTTAGTTTATTTTAATTCTACGTGTAAGTTAAGTTAAGTGTTGACTATTAAATATTTAAATCAACATCGTTTTCATTTATATAAAATAGTTTGCTCGCAATTAATTTGGCGTGTAAAGTGAGAATACCAGAAAGAACTCTTAAAATTTATTTTCTCACAACAATCAAACTGTAAAAAGCGAGAAAGTAGATCATTACCCAAAGTATACAACAAATAATTCTCTTCAGTGAAGGACGCTGATAACTTTTATAACTGAAAGGAGCTCATTAGATCCTTACGGAAAATGGCCCTGTGTCAAATTCATGGAAACTTTGAATTCTGGTAGTTCTCGACATGTAAACCAAGTCTCAATGGGCGCTATTTTAAGATATGGTTCCTTAAAGTTGCTCTCCTCGATAAGGACTTCCAAGGTACAATTATACCTATTATACGTAATGAGTACGTTCAAGTTGATATATGTATTATATATAGAGATGTGCAAAATGGTTTTTTAAAAGTATTTAAATAGATAAAGCAAATACTTTTTTGATTTGTTATTTCAAATGTAAAATACCAAATAGATTTCCATTTTGTATTTTAAATGCTAAATGCAAAATACGTATTTTCAAAATACTTTTTTTAAATAAATACTTTTTTAAAGTACCTATTTAATTTTCTACATTTACTTAATTATAAAATATCTTTTAAGAAAATCTTGCAGGCATTTGCTCATTTTTTAAATA
>NW_020440081.1:143539-158981 GCF_000699045.2 Agrilus planipennis
CTCCTCGATCAGTTTTTTGCCAGCAAAGACCAAAAATTTTATGAGCGTGGAATTATGCTACTACCAGAAAGATGGCAAAAGGTGTTGGACCAGAACGGTCAATATATAATTTAATAAAGTATTTGTTTATAATACGAAAACTGTCTTTCATTTCCACAGAAAAAAACGAAATGACTTTCCGAACAACCCTATAGTTTTGCGGGCTGGTTTGTCATAGAATTTCGTAGTTCCTTGCTAAAAGTACGACAAATGGTGATTTCAATTTGGAATTTCAAAATTCCATGGACCATGACATTGAACCCGGGAAACAATATCAATCCAATATTTTAGATTATTCATTTCCAAGGAGTTTTGAATTTCTTTTGGGCTCTCTTCAGTTATAGAATAAGAAGGCATTCGTGGAATATCTCCTTGTACCCTTTTTAAGCTTCTAATACCTTCAATAGCCAATGTGTGGAAGTTTCATTCATCTTTGTATTAATGTTTGATCGGTGATACTAGCAAAACTTTTAACTGCAAAAATGTATTTTGCATTTCCCAAATAGAAAATACGTTTGGAAAAGAATTTTAAATAAAATATAAAATGGTTTTCTCAAAAAAGTATTTAAATGCAAGATAAAAATAGGTATTTCTTATTTTGTATTTTCGTTTTAAATGCAAGTACTTCAAATAAATCACATCTGGTATTATACCTTTGTTTAATTGCATACTGCGGATGTGACACGGTTTCAGATCAGGGGTAGTAATGAATTCTGCACAAGCATAAGAGCAGTAGCCACCCCATAAAACAGCATTGTTCTACCTGTAAATTTGATTTCTGTTTAATAGGCAAATCAAACTGTTTTCATTGTTTCATCTAAAACAGTTGTTTTTTGAATAAATGCTGTGTTTACCATAGAAATAGATTAATGGTTTTCAAGTTGTTCCTTTTCTTTTGTATTTATTTTCTAGTAGTTCCATGCATATCATCATCATCATAAGGTCATCAGTCCTAAGACTGGTTGCACACGTACCTCCACTCTTTCCTATCCTGAGCTAAACTTCGCATTTCCCTAATACTAGAACAGCCCACATCCTTAACTATTTGCGAAGAATAATCTAATCTAGGTCTACCTCTACCCCTCCTAACTCCTGTTTCAGCCTCTAATATGTCTCTGACTAGACCTTCATGCCTGAGAAGGTGTCCTACCAACCTATCTCGCCTATTTTTATTGACTTCCATAGAGTCCTCTGTTCTCCTATTCTTTCCAATACCTCTTCATTTCTAACCTTTTCTACCCATGATATCCTCATCATCAGCCTATAACACCACATTTCGAACGCTTCTAACCTTTTCTTTTCCGCCGCTCCCACTGTCCATGTTTCGCACCCGTACAACGCCGTGCTCCAAACATACACCTTTAACAAGCTTTTTCGAATTTCTAAATTAACCGTTCGCGAGCATAGAAGTGACCTCTTTTTATTAAAGGCGACACGACCCTGCGCTATCCTCTGCTTACATATACCATCATCTTATTTATTTTGACTAAACGTCAGGAAGTATATTGAAGTTACTGTACATTTAAAACAGAATGTTTTTGTTTTCTATAATTAAAGTTATATTCACAGAAAAATGTTTAATCTGACTCCTACTTTATCTTGCTAATTCTATAGCTTACATTTTATTATTACGTATATGAAGTATAATTTTAAAGCGTCAACGACAAATAGTTAAACAAATATCTTACATAAATTATATGAATATGTCTAACGAGGTTTCAGTTTAAGATACAATAAACCCTTTTGGAGAGTTTTCTATCCGATTTATCCAGTTTATTATTCAATGCATACCTATGTATATATTAGGTTATGATTTTTAAAACGTCTTGTTTCACTGCGTTAGGTTGCTACGCAATTCGTCACCATGCAAAGTACTGGTACTACAATGCCACTAACACTGACCAGGTACATAACTTTGAAATAATTGGAGAAGTTGGTTGCCGAGAATAAAGTAATCAACCAACTGTGAGTGCATTTTCCGTGATTATATAATCAAGGATACGCAGGCAATTTCAGTTACCGATGTTGTTCATTTGAAAATGTCATTTCTATTAATAAAATTTGTCACCGGACAAGGTTAACCGTAAAACTGCAAACTACGTTCCTCTCTCTGAGTGGATAAATCAGGTCATTCGTGTGTCAACTCGATGTATTCATACGGAAGTCCCACCTCAAATTCGAAAAGAACGATTACACTGAAAAAAATAACTGACCAACATTTTCTTTAAAATAATAGTCACTTGGTCGATACGGTAATGGAGTAATGCCGTTGTACCAATAAAAGAATCATATGAACTATAACAAATATGTACATTATCACAGACAAGAATTACATTGCGATGATCACGAAACAACATCAAGGCAATAAGCACAAAGTGTTCAATATTATGTACCTACTGTTGATCACAACATTGGTTTGCTTAATCACAAACTAAACATTCTCTCAACGTACAACTACATAATTTTATTGTTCAAAAAACAATCTGTGGACGGGTCAATAAATGTAACGCCCAGTATTTGGTAAAAACTTATTTCACCCCGTATTTGTCATTTGAATACACAACGTGTCAACCACTAGTTACCGCTGGCTACAGCGGCTCTTGCTTAAACCTTCGTTTTTGACCTGCCACAAATTCAGGATATCGATCGGCATCCTCTTAAGGTAGTGAGATCAGGGTGACGAACGCATCTCAATTCTCAATTGCAGTTGGGACATTTTTGTACTTGTCCACACACAGCGCTCTTGTCTCTTGTCTATTCTGCACGTGTTGCTACTAATATCTCCATAAAATTTGAAGTAAAAAACTTGAGTAAACCATCGAACATTATCGTAGTCGCTCACTAACATAATTGTTGTTGTTGTATGTTATATTGCGTTAGTTCCAACGAAATAAATCGTTTAATTAGTTTCGTGCATTATTAATTACACCACCCTCATTTTCGATATTATGTGTAGATATTTATCTCTGTCTTACATATTTATATATAATAGTCCTAACGATTATGCCTAAAAATATCAATCAATGTACTAAGAAGTACGTATGTTGTAACAGTTCGTTAGGATTTAGATTTCGTGACAAGAACAGAGAAAGTGCGCTGAAGTCTAAGTTTTCAACATCCATAGGGCTCCCACCAAGGACACCAAAAATCAAAGCATAAATTCATCATTCAAGACATCCAAGACTCCGTAAAAACACTACAGCAGCAGTCAAAAACTGACGGAAGCAGAAGGTTCACCAAAGTCTGCAGTGTAAATCCCAAACGAAGGAGAGATTATCTACGGCAGCATCTTCAGTCGAAACCAAAATGTCTGCAGTAATAATCCCAAAAGAAGGAGAAGTTATCTACGGCAGCGTCTTCAATCAAAACCAAAAGTTGTGCAGTGACAAACCTGCAGAAAGGAGAGGTCATCAACCCCAGCATCTTTAGTTAAAAACCAAAAAGTCTGCACTGATAATCCTAAAGGAAGGAGAAGCTATCAACCGCAGCATCTTCAGTCGAAACCAAAATGCATGCAGTAACAATCCCAAAAGGAGAAGTTATCTACGGCAGCGTCTTCAGCCAAAAACCAAAAAGTCTGCACTGAAAATTCCGAAGGAAGGGGAAGTCATCGACTGTAGAAGAAGATGTTATCTACGGCAGCATCTCCAGTCAAAAGTAAAAGGACTGCAGTGACAAACCTTAAGAAAGGAGAGGTCATCTACCCAGCATCTTTAATCAAAAACGTAAAAGTATGCAGTGACAATCCTGAAGGAAGCAGAAGTTATCAACCGCAGCATCTTCAGTCGAAACCAAAATGTCTGCAGTAATAATCCCAAAAGAAGGAGAAGTTATCTACGGCAGCGTCTTCAATCAAAACTAAAAGTTGTGCAGTGACAAACCTGCAGAAAGGAGAGGTCATCTACCCCAGATCTTCAGTCAAAAACCTAAAAGTCTGCAGTGACAATCTTGAAGGAAGGAGAGGCACAGCAGCATTATAACAGAGAAAAAAGGACATGAAAAACTACCGAGATCTTCTGAAAATTATTAGCAACAGGCGAAAAAGACGAGAAAACGACCACAAAAAACGGAAATCAATTTGAAAAGAATAATAAAATTGTGAGGTATTCAGTGCGCTATAGCTGGTACCATGATTTACTGATATTTTCAAAAGCATGTACGTGAAGATATAGGGAGTCAGCATCAATCACTCCTTGTACACACGGAAGTGAGATGGCAACCAATCCTTAGGCCCATACCGAGATATGGATATTGAAATTGATTTATTTGACCGATAGGTTAGGTTAGGTTATAGATACAGGTAGATAAACCAACAAATCTTCAAAGTGAACAACCACAACCACGTTTACAGTGAGACGCAAAACAGCTTCTCCAACGATAAACATATTTGGCTTATGGATTGAATGTGCTGAACAAAAAAGTTACGAATGTTTTTTTCTTCAAAAAGGATTTCTCGGAGAAAGTGAGTTATAAATAAGAAAATGACTTGCAAATGAGAAACGCTAATTTAATTGTAATGCGGTTTGTGACAAATTTGTGTCCAATTATTAGGTTGTATTAAAATGGAGTTGTCGTCGTCGTCGTGTAGCCGTTCAACGAAAGGAGTTTCCATAAAAATAACATAATTTTTAATGCAGAAAATACACTGACTTCGGCAACTGATAATCAAAATACAACATTTTTTGGAAATTTGCCCGAAGAATGTTCACAAATAAAAAAACAAACTTTGACGATTTTCCTAATTGTATAGTAATTAATCTCTTGCTTTTTTACACCTTTTGTTTAATAAAGTTTAAATGACTTTTTGTTCCAACATTGAAATGGTCGAATAACAAAAGTTTTAGATTTATTTATAGAGTCAACCTAATAATATTGGAAAAATCTATAGAAGGAATGTAGATAACAATAAGAAGTACGAGCTTTTTGTGCAAGTATGAGCACCAGACATTTATTTCTTTTAAATTTTCAGCTTTAGGAAAGAAGAATCTAAAATTTCAGTTCTCCTGGATGTGAGCATTTCCCTGGTTGGCATATTCAACCATTGAACATGGGGTCTATTGTGCCATTTGAATTTTATTCGCACAAGAGAATGTTGGAAAACGTTGATATGTTCGTTTAAAGTGTTTTTAGAGAGTGGAAAGGGACTTTAGAAAAATTTAAAACCCATCAATTAAAAAAATATCAAGTAAAAGTTTCTGAAGATGCGCAAAACTTCAAGATGGTTTTCGAAAATTAGAAAAGAAAAACTAACAGAAGCCGATTCCAACAGTTCTTACTGTGCAGCAGACAAGGACTTACACTTCGAGGACATGACAGTGATAGTCAAATTATTAATGATACAAATTTTAGAGCATTACTTTTGCAACAACATTCGGAAAGATTTTGCGCTAATGCATCTAAGCTTTCAAATACAGAATGAAATAATCGAGGTTGCAAGGGAAATTAGAACTAAAGATGTAGTGAAACGAGTTAAAGAGGCAAGGTATTTTACAAAAAACTGTCAATGAAGCTACGGATGGCAGTGGAATCGAACAACTGACGATAGGTGTTCGATGTGTCCAACAACTGAAAAAGAATATAAAATCCGAGAAAATTTTCTGCGATTCGTACCTTTAGTGGATTCCACTGGAGCGGCCCTTACTAACAACCACTTTAGAGGGAAAAGTAAATACGTAAAATATTATATAAATTAACTGACCATTTGTAATATGTATTACTGTATTTACCGCACTTTAAGCGTGAGTGGACAATTCAAAGACTGTGCAGCTGGTCTAAAAAATCATGTGCACACGTATTGTACATTAATTGTGCCAATCATAACCTAAATTTTAAAATGGTTGTTAAATTCCTCTGACAATCACAAAAAGCTGATAAATTGTTGAAGAAGTACATCCTTGCAGTAAACTCTGCTATTAAGCAAACGTGTCATTAAAAATTTTGTGAAACACGTTGAGTGGAACTTTTGATGTCCTTCAGTTTATTCCATGAGACGTTGGAATTCATTTGTTTAGCACTGGAGGAAATAGATGATAAGAAAAATCAATCCGACGGCATACATCCCCACGCATTGCTTACTTTCATTCATACAGCTCGATTTATTATACTGTAATGTTCGTGGGTTGAACAAATTAAATTTTAATTTACACTAATTACTATTAAACTTAAAACACTATTAAATTATTACTAAACTTCAGTAATTATTCTATTTATTTACACTACTGGTACTATTCACTGTTCTATTTATTTCACTTCTATCACTGTCAATTTATCTCTTGATTCACCTGTGCAAAGGTCAATTTATTTCTACTGCTCTCGGCGATCGTCTCTTCCTTTTTATACTCCCTTGCCTCCTTTCGGGAACATTCTCCAGCCGTCCAGAAAAGCTTCGTTTTCTTCGAACTGTTTAATTGCTTTCTCGGAACGCAGGTACGACACACACGTTTACAGATACGGCGCACATGAAGAAAGGCGCCTGCGGCTAGTCGGCGAATCGATAAGCCACTCACATACACGTATGCCCGATCGCACACAATCACGCTCGTGGTCGCTACAATACCATTAATTGTGCTAAAACCGATTTTTAAACTGAAAAAAAACTTGAACTTATTTCTGTAAATGGAAGATTGATATATGAGCCGATGCGTCAGCTAGACGAACGAAGTCCACCAACAAATTAACGATATGCGTGCAAATGCTGACATTAACCTCAAAGGAATTTTCATTTCAGAAACTGACACAGCAGATATAGTTTGTACTGAACTGACTGTTCTTCGAAAGGTAGGAGTCAAAAGAATCGGGATAACTATGAAGGGAACGCTGAAATCGCTAGTAGAGGATCAATTTTTATCCCGTTCTTAAATAAACTTTTGGAAGAGCCGAAGTCCAAATTTGTGAAACATCGAAAATTTCTATTTCAGGATCGGCTTCATAGTAAAAGTTGTTCGTATTGAGAGTACTATCATCCCCTAAAATATTCGCAATTAATTCGGCGAACACCGACAAAGTATATTTGATTTAACTAAAAGATAACGGACAAATGTTTGTATCATTCACTTTACTATCCAAAAGGGCCCCAAATTCTTGAGTGTCCAAGAGCCCCGGCATGGTCTAAGACGGCCCTGCCAAAGAGAAATGGTCGAAAGTATTTATTGAAGGTTTTGATGTTTGCAATGAAGTATATTATCCAAAAATATATAAATTTCTTCGGATCTGCGCCAATAATAGTGAACACTCACTTGTCTACGTTACGAAGAATGAAAATCGTTTTTCGAAATTAGACGGGAGAGCAACGATTAAAAGGTTTAGCACTTCTTAATATTCACAGAGACCTAAAAGTTACAAGTCAAGAGATTGTAAATGTCATGGCTAAAAAGCTGGAAGAATTGATTTTACATTGAAGTCACAATAAAATTTCTTTGTTTTTCAGATACCAAAAATTATAACCCGCCCCAGCTTCTGACGGGTGCAACGCTGATACTAAATAAATTTTTGTTTTGTTTAGATTATTATCGAAAAGGGGAAATCTTCAAAAGATACCCCCTGAACATACTAAATATACTACAGAATGTCTTTATATACAACATTCACAGTTTTTTTGTCATTAGACAATACAAACCGGCCTCCCAGCCGGTACCGCCGCAACCGCTATGTCCCTGCATTTTAAGTCTGTAATATCTTCGAAAATATTCATTTAAATTATATGCTGTAAAGGGCCATATTCATCTATATTAAGTGCAGAATATATTTAAGGTACTTAATTGGATAAGAATTAATGCTGTATTGCCTACAATCGCTTCGTAAATAAGTCACTATTTGTCATAAAAAGTAAATGATAAAAATGGTTATTGTGGGTTATCCTTAAGAGATAGACATCCCGGACTTTTTTGTAGACCCTTTTAAGATGTACAGTATTGTAGTACATTATCTTGATCTATCTCGTAGGGTTCAGTCAGCGTTTGCAATGTAGGAGCAAAAAATTCTGTTTATTTACGACATCACATTAGAAACCTCTAAAATTATCAGTTTCCCTACTATATTATGCATGTATTATACATATAAACCTTCCTCTTGAATCAGTCTATCTTTAAAAAAAAAACGCATCAAAATCCGTCACGTAGTTTTAACCCTAGATTACTAAATTATCGTAAAAATTACGACACCAAAATCAAGATTCCTGGAAAAAACAAAGTGTGCGTTAGTTCCGCGTCCCCCGCTTCACTGTACCTTCTTTATTACTTCCGTCAGTGTGCCACGTGCTGTCATTGTTGTCGGAAGTGATTTGTGTATGGAGTTATAACAAGTGTGTCGTAAAATTGACGAAAGTTTAATGTTAGTTAGTGTTAGTGTTTTAAGTAAAGGTAAGTGTACTTGTTTTCATCTCTTTTTAGATAGATTTTGAATTAATTATGGCATATTCTGTTATTATATATGGATATCTATTGTTTTAGATGTCTCGAGCTGTTAGAGATGATGAAATTTGTAAGTTATTGGAGGAGGCTGAAGATGACGATGAGAGCGCACAGCAGCAAGAGATACTGAGTNAGAAATAATTGAGTTTTATAACTCAACAAAAGGAGCTGTCGATACAGTAGACCAGATGTGTTCTGCCATGTCTTGTAACAGAAAGACCCGTAGATGGCCATTATGCTTGTTTTATAATATAATTAATATTGTAATTATAAACTCATACGTCATTTATGTTACCAACAATTGCAGAAATAAAAAAATAAGTAAATCCAGGCGCGACTTTATTTTGGAAATGGCTAATGCTCTTATGGAACCTCATCTGAGAGAAAGAATAAATACTCCAACATTGCGGCGAGATATCAAAGAACTCATAAAGGGTATCTTAGGTATTGAAACTAATCCTGAATCGTTAATTATGCAAGAATCAAATTCAAGAAAAACGTGTGCCTTGTGTCCGTCTAAAGCTAGAAAAATGATGACTAACTTTTGCATGAAATGTAAAAGAGCCATATGTAGGATGCACAACATAAATATGTGTCCAAACTGTGTAGAGTAAAAAAATATATACTATTTTCATTATTACGTGATCTCTGAAAGGCAAAGAATATCATTGTAATTTCTATAATAATTAAAAGTTATGATTCGATAATTTATTCTGTTTTATTTCCATGTCGTACTTTTTACGAATGTTTAGTAAAAACGTTACTTGCAAGATAGTTTAGTAATCTAGGGTTAAAGATTTAAGCATACATAGGGACAGACAACGGGAAAGCGACTTTGTTTTATACTATGTAGTGATACATATTTGAGAAATATTTATCCGTGGTCAGTATTTTGCCATAAAAATTTGAAAGTCAAATTTAGACATGTACTGCAATTCTAAAAAAGTAACTTCTTTTTTTAATTTAGTTTATGAACCCCCCTCCCCCCGAAAACATTTTCTGCGTTCGCCTCTGTATTGAACATTGCAGCAAGTAGATTGATAGAAGGTGTGTAATATATCTGACACTAGTATATTGATGATTTGGATAAGGATGAAGCCATTAGCTCATTATCAATTACTTAGAGTATTATGTTCTAAACGTAAGCATACAAACAACTCTTGCCAGTTTGCTTAGCGGAATCGCAATGGCGACGTTTGTACACAACGGGTTATCAAGAAATAAAAAAGAGACAATACTTCATAGATTCGTTTGCTTTTGCAGCAGATCACTGACCACGGTAATTATCCAGAATTGGGGCTCCAGGCCAAAATCGTTCCAAAAATTTTTCATCGATTTCCGGTCATTCTGCATAGGTGTCCCAGTTATAGTAATTAATATTTATACCACAGATTCCTACGGGCATTTGGAACATAAAATGTTATAACACTTTTGATTTTTGAAACAAAATAAATAATTATAAAATTATAACAGCTTTGATGCCGGTCCTGCACAATCGCAAATTAATTACGACTGCCAGTTGATCGTAGAAAAATTCACCTTCAGTAGGTCGGAATCAGCTGCTTTTTGGGGTGATGTTATTGTTTATGTTTGGTATTAATTTACGGATACGAAGAAAATGCACTCGCGTTAAGGTCCATTAGATGACTGAACAAAACTACGTATCTATCACAATAGAAAATCCCATGATCGTAAACTGAAGTGGATCTAATGTAGTCGAGTATTATGTTATTTTAAATAGAAAAGAAATGATAACGACTACGGAATAGTTAGAAGCGGTGCACAAACAACCCTGGCCACCCAGCGTTTGGTAAAGGTTTTGTAACATAACGTACTAGTGTACGAAAACAAATGTATGTGTTATGGTTGTAAAAGTTGAGACAAGATGTAGACATACTTTGACCAATCACATGTGTTAAACTGCTCATTCTGACGTTAGTTTTACCTGGCAGGGCTCATTAACTCCACGTGGAGTAATACAAGGATGTGTCCAGAAGGACCAAGTTGGTTATTTTGTTTTCATTAAATGTAAAAAGCTAAATATTGATATAACCTCGTATAATTACACTGCTGGAAGTGACTGGAATAAATACATATAATGTCGTAGTTTCTAACAGGTTGTTCAGTTTGGATTGTTGTGGAATTTACTTGTTTGTTAGTGTTAGTTTATTTATTTAGTGGTGATTTCATAAAAGACTATTACAATAAGGACAATTAGTAGTGTGTTAGTGCATTCTCGTAGGGTTCTTATTCAACCGTCAGTTGATGGTGAGTTACATTGCCAATGCCTTTCGTATAATTCGAAATATTCCCAGTATCTGGGCCAAAATTCGCAGCAACTGGGTATGCCGCTGTTAGTGTTGCATTGAAGCGAATGGTGGACAATTTCAACATTTTTTATAAAAGGTACGCTTTTGTTTTTCACTTTTACCTTTTTTTACAAGGTGTAAGTGCATTCGGCTTCTTCCCGATAGGTACTTGTTACATCCACACTAGATGAGCTGAGCGAGGTTAGTCGTCTTGATCCAGGTCCGTAATGAAATAAATTGTATGTTCAAATTTACAAAGAAGATTTGCGAGCTAAATTGTCACTGAATTGAAAAATTCTATAACACTTTTTGACGTGACAACGTCTTATAATTCGATGGAGCCGGCCGCACGCACGAAAAAACATGACTCATGCGGCGTTACCTCGCTCTGAGGCGTTCCATTTAGGCTTGAAGTGCAAGCGAGAGCGCGGAACGAGCGACAAAGAGGCACAATCGGCCTCCGCGTTCCGCAGCGTCCGACATCTGTCTCTCTCCTACTTCAGTGAGCGATGCGTCCGCGTGGACAGCTGCTATACAATAATACATTTACATGTTTTCGTCAAATATAAAGTGCAGTGAAAAGTGAGTGTGGTGTCAATTGTTTATAGCAACGATAATTGCGGCGATAAAGGTAATGATTCTTTCGATACTAAATATATGTTCAGTAATATTTTGTCGAATTGAAGCTAGATTTACAAAAATTTTAATGATGTTTAAAAGTTGTAAATAAAAGTTGTAAAACAATTGCTCAAAGCACATTCATACTTGTAAAAACTATGTACATTGGAAAAAAAAATAAATAAAAATTGACATAATTGTATTTATGCGTACAAATAAATGTGACTGGATCAATTCAATTGTGATTTCCATTTACCTCCTTCTCTATACCCATATAAAATATCTATCAAACAAATAAAATCAAAATTTTCTTTTGAAAAATGAAACCATTCCATCAGTATTTTTTTATGACGTTGTCACGGTCAACTATCGTCAGTAAACCGACTTTACAGACCACGATTTTCGAATGATAATTTTTCAAAATTCAAATAATCACAGTTCTAAATCGTAGGTACGGGAAGTAATGGGTGAGGAGATCAGGGGCGCGAAGGGGGTGTTTAAAAGTGATACAAGCTTTTAATCTCCTTATCCCACGATTGTCACTTCATAAAATTAATGTATTAATATTAAAAGAAGAAATAGCTATGCATACACTATATACACTAAGATGTATGCTGTAATAAAAAAAATGTGGTTCCTCCGTCTCAAATATAATCAATGAACCCTCAGAAATGATCAGAAATCGATTGTGGTCTAGAGCCCCCATTTTAGAAATTGCATGAAATTCCGATATTGTACTAGGAAATGTAGCAAACTGATGCTTTCTGTGAAAATAATACTAAAACATATCAGCCCACCTCCGGCGGACAGGGGCACTGAATAAACTCCAATCTGTCATAAATCTATCTAACCAAACAATGACGCCACCAATGCAGGTAATTGTCCAGAATTAGAGCAAATTTTGAAAAATTATCATTCAATTTTTTTTTTATTTCTGAAGTCATTTGAAGAAATTCGAAAAAGGTTGTTAAGGTGTATGTTTAAAGACAGGCGCTTTACGGGTGCGAAACATGGACGGTGGGCGTTGCGAAAAAGAAAAGGTTAGAAGCGTTCGAAATGTGGTGTTACAAGCGAAAGATAGGATACCGTGGACAGAGAAGGTTAAAAATGAAGAGGTATTAGAAAGAGCAGGAGAACAGTGGACAAATGGAAGTCAATAAGAAATAGGCGAGATAGATTTGTAGGACACCTTCTCAGGCATGAAGGTCTATTCAGAGACATATTAGAGGCAGAAACAGGGGTTAGGAAGGGTTGAGGTAGACCTAGATTAGATTACTGTTCGCAAATAGTTAAGGATGTGGGTTGTTCTAGTTTTAGGGAAATGCGAAGATTAGCTCAGGATATGAAACACGCATCGCCAGTGTCCAACTCGTCTTAGGACTGACGACCTTATGATAATGATGATGATGATTCTGAAGTCATAAAAACCTTCTAATGTCTAATTATGTTATGTAGAATGACCGGAAGTCGATGAAAAACTTTTTGGAGCGATTTTGGTCTGGAGCCCCAATTCTGAACAATTACCCTGACCACGAACTGTATGTTTTTTCCTTTCCTTTTGGTATAGAACACGAATATATTTTTACATCAATGCCTATCAAGGCAAAGTGAAAAACACTTAAAACATCGTTCGTACCTACATACTACATTGTAGCTTTGATGCAAGTTTCATTTCTAATTTAACGGCATCGGTTAGTTGAAAAGCATGTTTTAAGCTGCAGTGGTTTATTGCGCTCACCTAACAACATCATTAATTAGGAAGAACGTTCTCACTTAAAGGTCAGGAATTGTTCTGGTGAACCTTTACCCACAAAACAATGGTGGCTTGTTGAAATAAAGGCACCTATAAAATTTAACGCTAATTAATTAGATGATTAATTTCGCTAGATGATTATCATATAAAGTGAACAGTGACTTGGCAAATTCCTTAATATTTAACTTTGATTCCTGTTTTCTGTTAATTTATCAGGTATTTTAGATTTGTACGAAACATTTATAGGAGAATTTTCTGAGGAGAAGCCGGAGAAAAGTAATAAACTTAAATTTTCTTATATTAATGTTGCTACCGTAATGTTCCTGGGTTTTACCTTCTAATACTGATAACGACAAAAACTATTTATTTACACTTATGTTAATATATCACTATTCACTCCGCTATTTATTTCACTGCTATCACTGTCAATTTATTTCTCGATTCACTTCTGCAACGGTCAATTTATTTCTTCTCTCTCGGCGATCATCTCTTCCTTTAAATACTCTTTTGTTTACTTTCGAGAACCTTCTGGAAAACGTCCGGATAGTTTAATTTTTCTTTAAATTGTTTACCTGTTTTCCCAGAACGCAGATACGACACACACATTTACAAATACGGCGCACATGAAGAAAGGCGCCCGCGGCTGGTCGGCGAATCGGTAAGCAGTTCGCGCACACGTGTGCCTGATCGCACATAAACACGCTCGTGCTCGCTACACTACCTTATAATTATAAATTTTAATCTTCAAATGTTAGTTTTTTATTCTATGTAATACCATTTTATTTAGTAATTGTATATATAAATTGCCCCCCCCCCCTTGAGAGGTTAACTTACCGTCTTTTAAGGGGGTCATATATTACACATCAGAATTCGGGGTTGAAGTAGAAATTCTTATGGCGGTGAACGGCTTTAGCAGAAGGTTCTGAAGGCCTAAACTAGGGAGCTCACCCCAGCATTAAAGATTTGACTTGATTTTCAGTCATTGTTGCTGCCTTTTCTAAAACCTTATTAGCCATTGTCGGAGAGCATATAACTACTCCTGACATTGTATTTGATGGTAATCGTATTACGATCTCATTGGCGTAAAAGATTTAAATTTAATTTTTTATGAGAGCTTCGAACACTCTATAAATCAGGTAAGTCTAGGAACCCCGGGCTGCGTATTGTTTGGTTCAATGCAGTGACACTCGAACTTTTGTTTTCTTTTCGCTCTCATTAATTTATATAGTCTAAAATTATCTGTCATTTTAAAAATTCATCTTTTGCGAATAAAACTAACACTAGCAGTAACATTGTTTCGTTAAAAGTTTAAATGAAACATCACTAACGTTTTGAACTTCATGATTTAAATATATCAATGTAAAAATTCATTCATTTTTTATCCACTACAAATTGCCTCAGGTTAATGAGGAAAAATTGTTATTGCTGTCACATCTCGCCGGGAATCGAACCCAAAAACATTGGCTTTCTTCATTCTGTTATGTATTTTCGACTCAAACACTTTATACACGTTTTCTTTGTTTTAAATGAATTCAATTACAATCGAAAAACGATTTAATTTAACAGTATATATATTAATACTATATAAATCACTTTAAGAAATATGGTCCCGAAGATCTAAAAAACTGGTGTTTACCGAATTTCTTGCGACTCATGTGATGCCCGCCTACATTGGACAGTCTGGCAGAGCTAATATATGTCAACAATAAAAAATAAAAAAACTCCAGTGGGATGGCCAAACACTGCATAAATCAAAAAATTCTTTAAACACTGGTAACGTATAACTACTACATACAAATATACCGAAATCTAGAAAACTATCTCTTCTAGAAAATCTGGAAATTAAAAAAAGAAGTATTCAGTATTATTTTGATTTTCCGCACCAACCTCGTTTCATATCAATTCTCCTGACCAGTTATTTTTACTACTACAAGCCTTATCAGTATTCGTGCTTCAAGTTTTCCTTATACTTATTTACACCTATTACACAGGTCTGTGATAAAAAAGTTTCTTGTATAAATTTACCGTAAACATGCAAATGTTGGTCTATATTTTGCAAAAAGAAACTTTGTTTTAACGTGTCACGTCACATTTTTGTTTTGTATATAGATTAATATATGTACATATGTATATATAGATCTTTGAATCGGCGTTTTTTCACAAAATTCATTTTATAGTTTATATTTCTATTTAATACTCTCTGACTGAGCATTATATTGTCTTTTACTTTATTTTAGATAGTCTGAAAGTAACTATAGTCGTTTACACCGCCTGAAAAAAAAAAAATAGTTTATAGCAGCACTTATGTGACGGCT
>NW_020440081.1:159865-185841 GCF_000699045.2 Agrilus planipennis
TGTATTATTGTATAGCAGCTGTCCACGCGGACGCATCGCTCACTCAAGTAGGAGAGAGACAGATGTCGAACGCTGCCGAACGCGGAGGCCGATTGTGCGTCTTTGTCGCTCGTTCCGCGCTCTCGCTTGTACTTCAAGCATCAAATGGAACGCCTTAGAGCGAGGTAACGCCGCATGAGCCATGTTCTTTCGTGTGTGCAGCCGGCTCCATCGACTATAAGACGTTATCACGTCAAAATAAATTTCGCAGGCCTGTCTTATCAATCTATTATTCTCGATCTAGCTTGCAGTGAGTTGTAAATATTCATATCATATATTTTGAAATAGCAATTACTTTTAAAATTACTCAAAAAATAATTGGAAATCATTGGTGAAATATCTGAACCTATTGGTGACGTTCTTTCTATATATTAAAATTGTTATTTTTAAAGTTGTATTGTTTTGTGCTGTGTTAGTGTCAACAATTTTAGATCGTTTTTTACACTCACGCTAGTATTTATGCCATTTAATTGAGTAGTTTTAAGATAAATAGTGGGCATGAGGTACTACATTCTGTCCGTGAATAAACTGCCATAAAAAATAATAATTGCACATCATAACAGCATTAAACTTTGTCAATACGTAGAGAAGATTTTATTTACTTTGTAATAATATACTTTTTTATTGTTAGCGATTACCTACTTTTAATATAGAACAATTCAAAATTTAATTTTGTAAAGATAATGCAAAATAAATCAAAATTATTAGTCTTTTATCATTTCAATTTCCAAATGGACTTGTTGGCCCTTAAAGGGGCATTTTAACGGTTAAAAACATTTGATACAAAAAGAAATTTCTCTAATCTTCAGCATCGTTAAACCCTTCATCGTTCGAGTCAAAACTACCACCTCAATAACTAAGTCTTCAATGACCCGTTCGACTGCTGGATCTTCTAAACTGTATGCTTGTTGTTTAATAACTTTAGTAAGCACACTTTCCCATTTTTCGACAGAAAAACTTGAGAACACCACAAACGTTTTTACGTCACCCCACTAATAGTGGCATTGAGCTCGACAACAATATGTTTTAGAGGTACCTAAACGTATTCAAACAAACAAATTCGAAGTAGTCGGTATTCTGTTAAAACTGCCAGACGCGGATCGCGATTTCGATCTTCTTGGATCTCATCAGCGCGTCGCAGACAGTTTCGACAGAACACAGACCAACTCTACCTGCCGCCTTAACACAGCGCGTTTTATGAAATCCTACAAATGGCGCGGTAAACGCCATCTGTAGTACAATGCTTCATTTAGTGGAATTCATTATGCTTAACAAGGTCCATTTAAATAGATGGATATCTACTTGTTGAACTAAATCGACGGCGTAGCTCAACTAGACTTGTGTAACTCATAAACGAGCCGTTCACAAGAACGGCTCACTTCAACTGAGCCGAGTGAAGTAGTTCAGCAATTGAAAGAATTATAGTTCAGTAGTTCACATTTTGTACATTAGGATTCATGTATTTTTAGCCTATAGGGACTAATCGACTCATGTAATTTCAACACTCCTCCATCTCCATTTAGTGGCAGTTACAGACCAATCAGAAAATAACTGCGTAAATATCTGCACAGTAGTTACGCGCTAATTTTGAGTATAAAACGTATAATTTGCTTTTGCGCATCTACTTTCTCATTAGCTGAGCAGCGTAAGAGAAGTTTTGCCGTAAGAGAAGTTTTGCGTGAGAAGTGGGAAGTAGGAACGAAAAATTTGAAAATACATGATTAAAATCAATTAAAAATAGATGGTATTGAAAATATCTACACGAGTTCTACTGACGATTTGCGCAGTCTACATTCTAAGCGTTGAACTAAATGAACTACTCAACTATTCGCTATGTGCAAAAGTGACTGTGGCGCTGTCTGTGACCGATTTTCAAACTTCTCAGTGAGAAAAATACGTTTAAGCTAAATTAAATACATTTAAAATAAAATAGTTTTGTTGGAAAAATATCATAATATTTAAACTAGTCAAGGAGGAGTGGTTATATAATAATAATAATAATGAATAAAATTATTCGAACTAGGTTTTTTGAAGATAACTTATTCTATTAAATTTAATCCTCAAACAATTCTGAAAGGTAAAGCTTTGGCCGTTCTTCATGTCATGAGAATTGAAGAATTAGATGGTTGTGACTATTTTGATTAGGTGTAGTGTCATCAGGCAAACTTCAGTTACTTTATCACCTTATAAAGTAGAATTAAAGGCAAGTTAATTCTGATTAAATGTAAATAAGGTTATGATAATATAAGATTAGAAAATTATTCGTCAATCTAATTTCTAATTAGTCTAACATTCATACGAAAATTTATTCATTTTATCAATGTCTAATTTTTTATAGCTCAATAGAGAACTATGTATATTTAAAAATTATATTTGTTTTATTATATTTCCAGATATTATAGTATATACTGTTATATATTGTTTATTTCTTTAATAATATATATTCATAAAATAACGAAATTCTTATACATACTGTTGCCTTCGGACTGCACCTAACGAATTTAGTCGCCTCTGTAATTTGTGTGGAAACAGTGAATTTGCGATTGGAAAACAATAAAATTCGAAACTTGAATTACGCGTTGTATTTGAACAATGAATTACAGAACACGAAAAAAGTGCTTTCTGACATGGTGGCATAGTTTGCAGGATAAAACTTAATAAATTGTATTAAATAATTATTTTTTTTGAGCGTGTATAATTTCTTAAGCAATTGGATTTATTCACTGTAAAGTTTCTAAAACCGACACTTCAGGCGCTGGCGTCAATGTGCACATAGCGAATAGTAGTGAATTAGTTCACTTCATTGAAGAAGATTTATTGAACTACGTCAGTAAGTCTAAGCTCAACACTACGTGATAGGCACACGGTACCATAATCGAACAAACAAATTCGAAGTGGTCAGTATTCTGTTAAAACTGTCAGATGTGGATCGCGATTTCCATCTTTTTGGATCTCATCACCGCGTCGCAGACAGTTTCGACAGAACACAGATCAAATTTTACCTGCTGTCTTAACAGAGCGTTTTATAAAATACCACAAATGGCGCGGTAAACGCCATCTACGTGGATTCAGTTCAGCAAGTAGATTTCCATCTATTTAAATGGACCTTGTTGAGCAGAATGAATTCCACTAAATATAGCATTGTACTACAGATGGCGTTTACCGCGCCATTTGTGGTATTTTATAAACGTATTCAGTTAAGTTTAATTATGGATGATGTGACGGTAATCGACAAACATTTTGACCAGCTTTTTGTATTGTTAAAACGACGCCTTATGCAGTTTTATAATAAAGTGCAATAATTCTGCTTATTTACATATATTCATTTATATTCATATCTATAATAGTTGCTGTAGAAGACAAACTCCAATTTAAAAAGAATAACTAGAATTAAGAAATTAAGTTGCACAGTATGTCACAAAACTAAACTAGATTCAGTACAAAATGAAGGAGAGGGAGTCCTGTATAGCATTATTAAATATAGCATGTAAAATATGTAGAATAGAAATTCAAAGAAAATATATTCAATTACAAATGAATTGCATCGGTAAGTTTCGGTCGAATAGATTGCATAAATGTGAAGTCTGAATCAAATAGTCAATAATGCAAACCATTATTTTGAATACAAGTACATAGATATTTGTTGATTATTGATTAAATGCTTTTAATTTTACAATGACCAAAATTATATTCAACAAAAGCGTAATTAACATAGTTTACTATGCATGCGAAATCTAAAACAATCGTTCAATAAATTCATCTGCACTGTTATCAGCTAACATCCAAGTTTCCCGTTGGCAATACAAGTAAAAATTTTTGGATTCATTTCCTGAACATTCAGTACAAAACTATGAAGCTCAATTTGGTCATAACATTAGCCTTAAAAGACTATGATTTATAAATGTTTCACCACTCTAAATCAAGTGATTTTTTATAATTTGGGTTGCAAAAGCGATTTTTTTTCCTCGCCGGGAATCGAACCCGGGACCTTTCGCTTTACGCACCAATGCTTTGACTACTAAGCTACTAGAGGTAACAACAGCAACATCGACGAAACGTACTTGATAGGTGATTGAGTCACAGATCTGTCGAACTAATATATACGAGGGTGGATTGATAAGTTTCCGGCCTAACCAAGAGATGACGCCACTAGGCCTACCTTGAGGTGACATTCTATAGTACCATCCTTGGATAGCTTGTAGCTATAGTTTCAGCCCGATCTCCTTGCTAGTGTAGGTTTGACAGCACGCTGAACAAGACGCCTCTGTGGTTTTCGTAAAAATGGAAAAGCAGGAAAATCGTGCTGTCATCAAATACTTTTATTTGAAGGGGTTAACGCCGAAGGAAATTAAAAAAGAGATGGACTCAACACTGGGGACATCCTCCCCGTCATATTCAACCGTTAAGCAGTGGGTTTCCGAGTTTAAAAAGGGTCGTGTGAGCACCTCTGATGGGCCTCGCTCAGGACGCCCCGTTGAGGTCACAACTCCAGATATGATCGAAAAAATTCATCAAATAGTGCTGGGAGACCGCAGATTGAAAGTGCGTGAGATAGCTGAGACCTGTAAGATGTCATATGAACGTGTGCAACATATTTTGCACCAACATTTGCATATGGAAAAGCTCTGTGCAAGATGGGTGCCGCGTTTGCTAACAGTCGACCAAAAATTGATTCGAAAAAACATTTCTACCGCAAATTTGTCATTGTATAAGCGTAATCCAAGCGAATTTTTGCGTCGATTCGTAACCGTTGACGAAACGTGGGTCCACCACTACACTCCTGAAACCAAAGAACAGTCTAAACAGTGGATTGGACCAGGGGAACCAACTCCAAAGAAGGCAAAAACAATTTTTTCGGCGAACAAGGTTATGGCTACTGTTTTTTGGGATGCAAGAGGTATTATATACATTGATTACCTTGCAAAGGGTAATACTATCACTGGTCAATACTACGCAGACTTATTGCAACGTTTGAGCCACGAGGTGAAAATTAAACGACCTCATCTGGCGAAGAAAAAAATCTTGTTTCATCACGATAACGCACCAGCGCACACGTCAATCGTTGCGACGGCTAAAATCAACGATCTAAAGTTTGAATTGATGCCGCACCCTCCTTACTCTCCAGACCTAGCCCCGAGTGACTATTTTCTGTTCCCTAATCTCAAAAAATGGCTTGGCGGTAAGAGATTTGCGGACAATGAAGAAGTAATCGAAGCTGTAAATGGTTATTTTGAGGAGCTTGACGAATCAGTCTATAGAGATGGCATTAATAGACTGGAACACCGCTATGAGAATTATATCAGCCTTGGAGGAGATTATGTTGAGAAATAAAAAAAAAAAATTTTTAAAAACCTTGTTTTTCTTGGTCAGGCCGGAAACTTATCAATCCACCCTCGTACATATAATATACTATACAAAACACATTGAAATTCAATAGTGGTTAATATGAAATCCTACGAATGGCACGGTAAACGCCATCTGTAGTACACTGCTACATACATATAGTGGATCTGTCTCTCAGTGTACTCATCAAGGTCCATTTAAATACTGTTCGTTTCAAAAAGTTGGAGATATGCCCCTTCCCTTTATTAGGATGCGCCGTAGCATATTTCCAAATTCAATCATATTTGTCTGCGGAGCTCATTTCTACACCCATCATCGAGCGAGAGCTAGACAAAAGTGTACAGTACCATTTGCAAAATTATTTAAACTGCCTCGTTAAAATTTAAGAATATGCTTTATTTAAAACTTAACGTTCTACACACCTATAAAACTTTTGCTTTGTTTTCTATTGTTAATTTATATACATTTTTGTTTTAAGAAATTGCTAAACATTTTCGTCTAGTGCTGTACAATTCTAGCCGATCTCCTAAGACCGCCCATCGAGAGCTCTGCTCGTTCAAGCTTGTTCCATCTACGTATTTCTGTCTTGCTCACGCCTAGTGGGTATTCTTTCTATCATCGCGCAGATTGCTTCAAGGTCACAATTCTAACAAATTGAAATGAATTCTATCTACTTGCAGAACTGAGCATACTGAAATCCACTAAATGTAGCATTGTACTATAGATGGCGTTTCTCGCGCCATTTGTAGGATTTCTTCAAACGCGCTGTATTATGGTACCGTTAGTCTGTGCTCTCTTCTACTTCGCATTTTAGCGCGATTGTCCACACATCACTTCAGAACTGGACCACCTATTCCGACGGTTCTACCCCCTCGACTAACTACTTTCCCCTCTCAACCCACTCCCCAATCCCAACCTTCCATTCTCTTCCTGGGGATGAGTAACCCTTAGGATTTATCTCCCCACTTGTGAAGGGGTTTTAGAAGGTAAAAATCCGACACTACCTCTCTTTAGGAGGTGTCTTTTAAAGATTTTCCCTCCTCGGGAATAATGTAAACAAAAAAAAAGCGTCTGTGTTTTGTCGAAACTATCTGCGACGCGCCGATGAGGTCCAACAAGATCGAAATCACGATCCGCGTCTAGCAGTTTCAACAGAATACTGAATACTTCGAATTTCTTTGTTCGAGTGGTTAATATAATATTAAATATTAATGTGAATATTCTCCTTCAATTTTTATCCACTATAAATTACCTCAAGTAAGAGGTTTAATTAGGACAAATCTCAGAAACTCTTCATCGTAGGTATAGGTAGAAAAGATGGTTATCAAAGTAACCTAAAATTTTCATTTACATTCGTAGTAAAATGTATACTATTACATTTAAAATAACACTGACATTAACATCCGGTATAACCGGAAATAACGGATAGTTGATGTTATTTTAGTTGAACAGATAACCTTCACTAGAGTTGCTACCCGTACTTTATTATAAAGTATTGTACTCTATTTCGACTGTGCGTACGTTATACTTTACAAGACACATAAAGTACGCTTTTTACATCAATAATATTGCACAGAAAAATGGCAAGCCATATTTACGGAACAACCTGATTTCCCAAATCTGTTCAAAGTAATGTCACTTTTGCTGTCCGCTCCGGCCACTTCAGCATTTACCGAAAGAGTATTCTCTGTTATGAACACTAAGTGGCGGGACGACAGGAAAAAAACTTCATTAAAACTAATTAAAAATGGACTTTTAGTTTACTTAAACCTTTGTTTGCTATGTATAGAGACTATTAATATATTTAAGAGCGACAGCAATTTGTTACTAGCTGCTAGGTGTAACAAAAATATGTTTTTAAAAACAAAAAATAAAATACTTTATTTTTATGCTAAGTACATTTTTTTTGAAGCATTTAGTCGAGAAATACTTTATGTAAAGCCTGAAAAGGTGGCAACCCTAACCTTCAATGTCAAATTATCAAATCTCTATCCATGCTTAGTTTCTCTAAAACGTCTAATGTACCCTGTATATAAGAAGTAAGTGTACCTATAGTTATTTATAATGATAATAATTCATAACAGGTAGGTACTGAAGCATTTAATTTGTATTTTTTTATCATAAGGAAACATGGCAACAGCGTTATGTACCCACCTATTGCAAAACTGTAGTAAACTAAAGAGTTAAATCAATTGCCTTAACGGCATTTTAATCATTCCTTGCGGGTTTTCTACAATTTTTAACAGAACAGAATTTTTGACCGATATGTCCACGGCTAACTGAGATATTAACAAACATACTGACGGTACAACACTATTATAATATACTTTACATATTGTTGCGAGTATCGTCACGCCTTTAAAAATTGTTCTTACTCATTATATTGTTAAAGAGGGCATACGGCCTATATCTATACTATTCGTGCACAGCACAAAGAAGCGCCACAGTAAACAACCACGGCCTTCTACTATTTTAATTTGGAGCAGTAACTCTCCTTCTATTTATAACAATAAAAATCTGTCGCGACGGTATATTACTTCAACGCGCCGGCAGCAGCGTGGCGTTGAAAATATGCACCTTACTGACTAGTACGTACATACAAACATTAGACCAGTGCCAAATATGCATGTATGTGTGTAAATGATTTGCATATTGATAGTGTTCACTGACTTTGCGAACATTTTATTCTCAAAAGTTGCAATGAAAACAGAACTGAATTATTAAAGGGATTCAATCTCGGTGAAGTTGTTCTAATGCCATAATCTTACTAAAAACGTATATTTTTTTAACATCGTTTTATAGTCAACTGGAGTAGACACTGCTAATCTATTTGTAGGTTATTTTGGCTCTTTTTATACCAAATTTAGTCATAATTTCACTCATTATAAAATAGATGACCTCCCTGTCCCACGTTTTGTACATGATGACTCGTTGACAATGTCAATTCTAGTCCAGATGATCTGCCAGATGATCTGCCCCATCTGTACAGGAATCACTTATTTTAAAAATTTTTTAGTCAATCACCTGTGTGTTATCAACCCACAAAAAAAGGTAATTTTCCCGCTGTAGGACAATATTAATTATTACTATTAACACACTCTTCTGGATTCGATTGTAGAAGAAATAGCTAATTTTCAGTATCTATGAAGTCAGATAACTCAGGATGGAAGGAGCAGTAGAACTATATAACAGAGGATATTGCAGGGTTGAATCGCCTTCAATAAAAAGAAGTCGCTTCCGTGCTTGCGAACGGTCAAATTAGAAATTCGAAAAAGATTGTTAAACGTGTATGCGAGTGCGAAACATGGACGGTGGGCGCGGCGGAAAAGAAAAGGTTAGAAGCGTTTCAAATGTGGTGTTACAAGCTAATGATAATGATACCGTGGGTAGAGAAGGTTGGAAATGAAGAGGTATTAGAAGGAATAGGAAAGGAAGTCGATACGAAATAAGCGAGATAGGCTGGTAGGACACCTTCTCAGGCATGAAGAGTTAAGAGGAATAGAGGAAGACCCAGGTTAGACTACTGTTCACAAATGTTTAAGGATGTGGGATGTTCTAGTTTTAGGAAAATGCAAAGATTAGTTCAGGATAGGAAAGTGTGGGGTATATGTCCAACCTATCTTAGGACTGATGATCTTATGATGTTGAAAATAGTATTGACAGCGCTCCAAACATACACCTTTAACAATCTTCTTCGAATTTATAAATTGACCGTTTGCGAGCATGGAAGTGACTTCTTTTTATTGAAGGCGACTAGACCCTGCGCTATCCTTTGGTGATAGGAGATGATTAAAAAAGAAGTGTTATTATTAGTAGAAAATAACTACCAAAACTACTTTTTCTATTTCCATATTTGAGAAAATAATTCAATGGTCCCCATATTTGGAAAGGTGTAACTATTTTTATCAAAGCGTTTCCACACACCTTCAAAGAAAACTTTTTTTTTATCTTGGGGATCCGAAATTATACTTTATGTTTGACTTGTTAAACCTAAAACTGTAGGTATATAGATTTTTCTAAGACTTTTGATAAAGTCGATCACAAGTTACCTGGGTACTAATTACCAAATTGTAATTTTTGAATATAGGAAACAAACTACTTTCATAGCTTACATGTATCCTGATACTTGTCTTACCGTAAACAGCATTTCGCATAACGCATTGTTGTCTCGTCAGGCTTTCGCCAATGATCGTACCTTGGACTAATCTTATGTATTATCCTTATATTGTCAAAGTTTTTTGTAAAATATACAGCGTGTTCTTAACTTACATAAATATCACGTCTTATTTTTTTTTCTAAATGTAAATATAATTTAACGGATATCTGCTCAGTTGATGTTGATGTAGTTAATGAAATCTTAGACCTTGATATTTTATATTCATTTAATTTATCATTTAATTCTCACATAGAAACTGCTACAACTCTACTCTTTTCTAGAAATATTTTACCAATTTGAAATTAAGGAGAGACTTTTTAACCTGTCTGTGATCAGGGCTATTTTCAGTTTTCCTCCGTTCCCAGAATTTACCGAGCGTGTAACACATTAACATTAGAAATAAGAACTATCGGTTCTTTCAGAGCAAGTGTTATACCTTATCGTATTAAATTGATAATTTCTCTTGTTATTTTCACTTTTCATGAACTTTGAGTTCATTCGTTGCTTATCCTTATAATACTTTTTAATCTAATACTATACGAGGTCCATCCGAAAAGTCTCCGCCCTATCTTTATATCTTCGCGCTGACTTTATTTTCCGTCATCGGGAGCATGACATCCTTCAAAGCAGTTCCAATTTGATTGAAAAATACGCACCCAGCGGTGTTTCCACTTTCCGAAGCAGTCCTGGAAGTCAATTTTTAGAATAGCCTTGAGTGTTCTCGCCGCATTATGTTCAACTGCTTTTTGTCATCAAACCAGGTGTCCTTCAAGCGGTTTTTTTCAAATTCGGGCACAACCAAAAGTCACAGGGAGCCATGTCGGGACTGTACGGGGGTGAGTGAGCTTGTGCATTATTGCGATGGAGAAGCCAGTCACCGCTTGACCAAAAATGCGGTCATTTTCTTCTCACCGCATCACGCAATCGTTTTAGAATTTCAACATAATATTCTTTTTTAATCGACTGACCTGTCGGCGCATATTCGTGGTGCACAACACCTTCACGATAAAGATAATGCTCCGCCTTTGACGTGCGTTTTTCGGTCGTGATTCGGACGAGAATTCCACTGTGAAGATTGGTGTTTCTTTTGCCAAGTTTGAAACAAAATTTGATGCAGATTCGTTGATCTGATCTTTCGGTCATTTTTAACAATAAGAGAATCCGACGAATGTAAAAAAGGCTTTGAGATGCGCATGAACTATACGTCTTGTACTAAGTGTCAGCGAGCAGCCGGTAAGTTCGTGAGGTTTTACTGTTGACGTTCATGCCTCGTAGAGGTCGCTCCGGTGCGAAGATATAAAAGAAGGTCGTATACTTTTTGGACAGACCTCGTATTACGTTTTCTGTCTACTTAACGACTAGAATTATATTATTTATAGTTTATAGTTTATGCTAATAAATAAATAGTAAATATTTGTGATTTCCCATAAGTGATGCATTACTGAGCCTACAAAATCGGTCTGTGTGTAGTAAGTCGTTTTTCATAAATTTTGTAGCCCTTTCCCGTAAAGAAAGCGTAATATTTTGTACGAACCCTCCCTCATATCTTTCGTATCCTCTGTGAAATCGCAATTAATTTTTTCAATCATAAAATTGTTATTACTTAATAGTGACAGTTAAATAAGGTATTAACAATTAATTAACAGAATGTTAATATTAAATTTTTGGTACAATTGTAGGTAAGGTATACTCGTAAACGAAAATACTACCTTTTAATTAGACGGTTTAAACGTTAGTTAATTTCAGATTATTGTACTATCCCATTTCCTTTAATTGTTATTACGATTGCAAGGCAAACACTCCTTTTAAAGTGAAACTTTTATTACATCGCCTCAAATTTTTTCGTCCATCTATCACATGTCGCATTACAGCCGGCCGCGGAGTAGGAGTAAAACTGAAAGGCGCTCGGCAAAGCAGCCAAGGCCAATATGGCGGCGCCAATGGCTCGCTTGAACAGTGTAGCATTTATATTCTCACTCATTCGTGCAAGTGCATGACAATTACATTTATAGACTGTGAAACTCAAAGCGAAGATGAAATTATTGATAGAATAACTGAAGTTCAAAATGATTCAATGATTTAAATAAATATTGTTCTCAGTTTTTAACATATGTCTATCATCTGAATGATTGTATTTATCATGTATTTTGTACTCTCATACGCAGATTGAAATTAAAATTTATAGTTGGATATCTTGTCTAATATTGATTTCCCATTATCATTCCCATTTCTAATCATTAAGATAAGATTAAGAATGCAATTTTAATTTTAATATCCTAAATCGACTAATTTTCCGAAAATTTACAGTTAAATGCCTACGATCTGAAGAGTTTCACTTGCATCGTGGTTTCATAAAGCCACACAATTGTATTTTTTGTTTACACTTATTCGTTAAATATCTTTTATAATCTCTGATGAAAATGGCTTCAAGTGTTATCCGCCATCGACAAACGTACCGTTCGGACAGGTTGCGGCTAGTTAATACATGATTCTATGCGTGTTCGTACCTCACTGATTTTACAACATATTGTTGTAAGGGTCACCTGTTATATTACAACAGTAACGGCAAAATGGCAAGGAGTAGCCTCTTGAAATTTTAAAAGACTGTGTATTGTGAAGTTAATCTTGACAAATAACGCTTCAACTGGAGGAAATACACAAAAAACCGTATCAAATGAAATGTAAACATCTACAATGTATAAAGCTTGACTTCTATTCCGTACCTAGTTTAGAATTATTTATTAATTTATATTGTTGCTATGTACTCGAACAGAAAACCTTAAAAAAGGATTTTTCCCGCATTTCTTTTCCATTTTCATCAAGCTGTTGTTTGCTTCGAATTGACACAGGTAGGTATTTGAAAATTTGATATTTATTTATTTATTTGTTCTGGAAATTGGGATTTGAACGTTTGATTGGGCTTCTGTTATCAGATTATTTTTTAGGTAAACTTTTTTATAAAGTTTACGCCATTTTTACTGCCTTTTCATTTACTGATTGGTAAAAATCCTCCCAATTACAAATATGATTCGATTATTAAACTAGAAGATCCTCAACTGTAATTACCACAAATAATTCATGAAAAACGACATGACTCCTACGTGTTTTACTCACACACTTAAACATTTTCGAAAATAGTAATAAAGGATGATGGGTCCCCTTTAGTTTTAAATAAAATTAATGTTTTATAAGTTTATTTCAAAGTTATTATTCATTTCATTTCAATAATAAAAACAATTTTATTAGATACATGTTTAATTCCTAGGATTTGTCAAGAAGCGTACAAAGAGGACCAGATTTCCTACCTCCTACATTCTTGAATCCTTTCGCTCTCATAAATAGTTGCCGCAAAGTTGGTGTGAGTTGGAATTGTGGTTACGATGCAATAGAAAGCGTATGAAGAAGAATGAAGATGCAATAAAGTATGCAATATAATAGCGAATGTTAATTGATGCGGGTGTGTTGCTTGCCTAAATTTTCCTACGGAACACTTAACCCTCTTCGATAAAAATTAATTTAGCGAAGTCGATATTTTTTTTTTTCTATAACGGCCGAATAGTTTGTATCTGTAGTTTTCGTGGAATGATAGAACGAGCAATAAATAATTCACGCGATTTTTAGCTTTTTATTAAACACCGAAAAATACTTAATGGTAAATGATAAACTACAACGAATAAATACTACTGAGCAACTGAACTGATTAGATGACTGATTGAACTGAATGATTGAACTTACAAATGAACTTATTAGATAGAAAAAATGCTTAAATATAACAACAAAATATAGGGGGTGGAGGTACGTTAGTGGGGTGTTTTTGACCTTAGACTATGGTTAGTGATTACGTGACTACAATCCATTGGCGGATTTGCCATAAGGCCCAGTAGGCCCGGGCCTAGGGCGGCTAGATATAAAGGGCGGCAAATCGTGCCAAAAAAAATTACTGATGATAACAAATTCATGAATTATGTATCTAGTCTATAATGATGGGTGCTGAGAAAGGGGCGGCACATGGCTTAGGGCCTAGAGCGCTAGGGCTGCAAATCCGCCACTCTATAATCACAATATATTTTGTGAATGGGAAGACAATTGACCCATCTGGTGACTAACGCGAAGAGACGTTACCTGCCGAGAATAAACCTAAATACTTTAATGATAACATTCCTTTGTTGCAGGCACGTTTTTCTAAATTTAACATTGCGAATAACAATAATGTTTTCGTTTTAGAAAATACCACAAATGGCGGGTAAACGCCATCTGTAGTACGATGCTACATTTTAGGATTACGTATGCTCCAACAAGGTCCATTTAAATATATGGATATCTACTTGCTGAAACGAATCCCAGCGCAGCCAACCTCAACGTGATAGGTACGTTACCATTATCGAATAAAATAATTCGAAGTGGTCTGTATTCTGTCGAAACTGCCAGACGCGGATCGCGATTTCGATCTTTTTGGATCTCATCAGCGCGTTGTAGACAGCTCCGACAGAACACATACCAACTTTTACCTGCTTAACAACGCGTTTTAGAAAACACCACAAATGGCGCGGTAAACGCCATCTGTAGTACGATGGTACATTTTAGGATTACGTATGCTCCAACAAGGTCCATTTAAATATATGGATATCTACTTGCTGAAACGAATCCCGGCGTAGCTAACCACTACGTGATAGGCACGTTACCATAATCGAATCATGAATTGCGCCTCAACAGTGAACGACTAATTAATTAATAGTAGTGGTGCTCATTCAAGGGTAATTAGTTAGTTAAATTACGCGACATTCAGTGTCAGAAGTGGGATTGAAAAGGATTGAAGAAGGATTTTGTAGAATTATATCGAATATTCCAGAGCGTTTCCTCGACCAATATTCTACCGACTATGAGTTACCCCATCATCATCATCATCATCATCATAAGGTCATCAGTCCTAAGACTGGTTGGACACGTACCTTCACTCTTTCCTATCCTGAGCTAAACTTCGCATTTCCCTAAAACTAGAACAGCCCACATCCTTAACTATTTGCGAAGAGTAATCTAATGTAGGTCTACCTCTACCCCTCCTAACTCCTGTTTCTGCCTCTAATATGTCCTACCAACCTATCTCGCCTATTTTTTATTGACTTCCATAGAGTCCTCTGTTCTCCTATTCTTTCCAATACCTCTTCATTTCTAACCTTTTCTACCCACGATATCCTCATCATCCGCCTATAACACCACATTTCGAACGCTTCTAACCTTTTCTTTTTCGCCGCGCCCACTGTCCATGTTTCGCACCCGTACAACACCGTGCTCCAAACATACACCTTTAACAACCTTTTTAGAATTTCTAAATTAACCGTTCGCGAGCATAGAAGTGACTTCCTTTTATTAAAGGCGACACGACCCTGCGCTACCCTCTGCTTTATATCCCTACTACTCCTTCGATCCTGACTTATTTGACTTCCTAGGTATCTAAAATCAGCCACTTCTTCTAATTTTTATATTCGCTCTTTCTCTATGAGTGACCCCATCAAAAAGAATGTTTCAGACGTCATAGAAGAGTTTCATCGAGAAACCCTAACAATTCATATATCATCGAAAAGCTATAGAAGAAAAAAGAAGGAATTCGGGGTCATTGACAAATTTCATAGGTTGTTCCGAAAGAATTTCTAAAAGTACCTACCAAAAATTGCTAAGGTCCCCCAGAGAGTTGAGAAGCTAATGGTTACAACTTTTTGGAACTGTAAGGAAATCTTTCTGGCCTATTTCAACGGTCTTAACACGATTGTAAACGCAGCTTATTATAGTGACTTATTATGACAGTTAGGTCAGAAAATAGCTGAAAAGAAGCGAGGGAAGATAACTACAGGTGTGCGATTACTTTACAATTCCCCAGTCCATACTGCTTCAATTTCAAAGTCTACAGTTAAGATCCCATATCAGTCGTTTTAGACAAACGAAATATTTTTAAATCTCATTAAATGGATTACCCTTGATGTATATACAAACATTAAGTCTAAGTCTCAAATCAAAATTTTGTTTTATTTAAAATAAACCTTAAAAATTATCAAATAGATTCCGGCCACATAGTAATAAGCAATGTGGTTTTATAGAGATTAATCACCTGCCCCCCCCCACTTCAATATACCTCTGACTTGACCCCCTCAGACTACCTTTTGTTTTCAAAATTGAAATCTGATCTGAAAAGAAAAAGATTTAACAAAGCTTACGAAATCAAACAGGGGATTTACGACTATTTTGAAAGTAAGAATTCAGAATATTTTTAGAGTAGTATAGAAGAATTCATTAAACGTTCTGAAAAGGTGTTGAAATAATGGGAAAAATATTGAAAAATAATATTTTTTTTTTTAATTTCTTTATGTCCTACGTTAGACTAAGAACTCACGGACTGTACTACGTATATCCTTAGAAATCTTCGAAGTGGTTTCAAAGTAATTTATTACCAGCACTTCCTCCAAGATGTTTAGTAAAAACGGACAATGCTACATATTATTCCATCAGGAAAACTATAAAAAAACGTAATTCAAATAGCAACAAAAAGGATACTCATAAGTTTTTGTTCCAGCAAGACATTTTCATTGAATTTCAAAAAACTATCATTATCAAAAGTTTTAAAATCGCAAAATAATATTGTAGCCAGCACGAGCGTGTTTGTGTGCGATCGGGCACACGTGTGTATGAGCTGCTTATCGATTCGCCGACTAGCCGCGGGCGTCTTTCTTCATGTACGCCGTATTTTTAAATGTGTGTGTCGTATCTGCGTTCTGGGAAAGCAGTTAAACAGTTCAAAGAAAAAATAAACTATCCGGATGTTTCCAGAAGGTTCCCGAAAGTAAACAAAAGAGTATTTAAAAGAAGAAACGATCGCCCAGAAAAGAAGAAATAAATTGACCGTTGCAGAAGTGAATCGAGAAATAAATTGATAGTGATAGCAGTGAAATAAATAGCGCAGTGAATAGTGATATATCAACAGTAGTGTAAATAAATAGAATAATTCATTACCTAAGTTTAGTAATAATTTAATAGTGTTTTTAAGTTCTTTAATAATTAATAGTTTTGGTCGTTATCAGTCTTAAAAGTTAATTTTGTTAAACCCACCAACATTACAGTATCATATTAACTTCACATACTATTTTACTATTGAATCCTATTGATTGAACTCATATTTGTCTTAACAATACCACTTCAAAATTTTGATCTGATCCAATAGAAAAGTTATCAAAATGGAATTTAAAAAGAATTAGTTCTCAAAGCTTAAAAAATTGTGTGATAATCCATATAATATAAAAGTGTAACAATTCGTAAATATATACACAAACACGTTTCTACCATTAAAATCGTTCTGTACTTTCTGGTTTGTTTCTGTTCATGTTTATTCCGAATCTGTCTTTTCTACCTCGACATTGCAACTCGATCGACCCCTTGCTGAGCGGTTTTCATTAAACGTCATAAACCTTGCTACTGCATATTCTATCTTATTGTCAACTTTGGTTTATAGATGCTCTTCAGCGTTCATACTAAAGCTATGTGAAATTGACAATTGAAAATTTGTTTTTTTACATTTTATCGATGCAATTCGATCGTTAATGATTTAATGACGCAATTTTATTGTTTGTTGATACTTATGTAGTTTTTTTAAGTGATTAACAACTGAAATATTCATCGTAAAGTTTTATTTTACATTCTTTTTCATTTCTATGCATCCGATCGGCAGAAAATCATATTATAAGAGGGTAAAGTGGTACATGGGTAAGCTAAAGTAGTCGCAAGGAACTCTTGGGATGATGCAACGTCCATCCTAAAAATACTCATCAGTAGTATCACAAGGAGAGAATTAAGAAAAATAAAATATACCTCCGCATTATTAACTATCCGTTTGTATTAGTAAGAGAAGCAGAGAATCCGGAGGCTGCGCGAGAAGGAAGAGGATTATAAAATAATATAAGAGATATTGATAGAATATAAGTAGATATTTATTTTCTTGGCCATCTTGTAACTATTGTCTAGATTTTTATGAGAAGCGTAGATAAAATTGCGACTTTTAGCGGTGCGTGACATCGATTGGTTTGGTGGTGCGCGACCTTTTTTTAGGGATATCCTTGCACTCAAGTTCGGGTTAGTTTCCATAAGAGTCCTTACAAGTAATTGTCCAGAATTGGTTCTTCAGACCAAAATCGCTCCAAAATTTTTTTCATCGATTTCCGGTCATTATACATACAAGGTGGAGAGATAGTTTTTTATGACTTCATACATAAAAAAGAATTTTTGAATAATTTTTCAAAATTGCCCCAATTACGGATAATTATCTATAATGGTGACGTCATTGTTTGGTAAGGTAGGTCGGAGTTTTTTTAATGCCCAAGTGGTTTGATATGTTAGAGTATTTTATTCATAGAAGGCATTAGTTTTATTGAACATTGAACCCTCAGAAATGACCAGAAATCGATAAAAAAATTTTTGGAGCGATTTTGGTCTGAAGACCCAATTCTAGGAATTCTATGAAATTCCGATATTGTACTAGGAAATGTATAAAATTAATGTTTTCTGTGAATAAAATACTCGGACAGGAGCATTAAATAAACTCCAATCTGTCATAAACCTAACCAAACAATGACGTCACCAATACAGGTAATTATCCAGACTTGGGGCAATTTTGAAAAATTGTCATTCAAAAAAATTTTTTTTTATTTATGAAGTCTCCCCCACCTTCTAATATCTAATTCTATTATGCAAAATGACCCGAAATTGAAGAAAAAATCTTGGAGCGATTTTGGTCTGGAGCACCAATTTTGGACAATTACCAAAGTAACTAACGAACTATTAATTTTTAAGACGTTTGGAATTCTTTAGGGAATGACAAAAATCATTTGAAAAATTATAGAACCATCCTATGGTAGATATAAAATCAAAAAACAAAAGGATAAATGGATAAGAATAGTTTACTTAAAAGGAAATATTGAGACATAAAATTCAATGGAAGAATTATTATTAATTATGAAAAAACGGTTACATAAAATTTAAGAAATGTAATAAGTTAGAATTTTTCCTGAAAAATTGTCAGATATTTAACGCTTTTACCATATAAAATTGATTAAAATAAAGACGTTTAATGTGTTCGACCTCGTTTGCGGTCATGATTCCGGGTTGGTTTCAGTCTTTCATTCAGTCGAATTTGATTCGGCTTCATTTTTCCAAGTTTACACCTGCTGATAGTTGTCACTGGCGTTAGCAAGCATTACCGCGGTTACTTTTCGTAAAAAATGATCACTCGACCATTTCACCATGAATTGCATATATTTACGTTCATTACAGTACCTGCAAGATCGTAAAACAACATTCTATGCGTTTCTTTTTTGACGCCGACTAACACGCAAGAAACGGTTACAACTCTTAAAGAAAGTTAAAAACAGTGCTGGGTTTAATTGAATTATAAAACAACGATTAACGACAGGAAAAAGCTATTAAATGTTTCAATAAGTTTTATTTAAACACTCTACGTAGACGTGTTTATATAATATGTAAATGAATTGTTCTTGACAAAGACATAGAAGGGCGCAACATATACAATGTGTCTCTGAAATAAGTAGTCAGCTTACAAGAGGTGATAGGGCACTATAAGAGAAGAAAATTTAAGTAAATGTTTGGCAGTCCGATAGTCCACAGTTTTCGAGGAAAACGTATTTAAAAGTACAGGCAAGGGCAAGTCCGCACCTGGTACGATCACACAGCGAAATGAGGCATTGCAACGCCACATTCAATCAGCTGCTATTTAGCAACATCCGTATTATATGTTTTGCATCTTTGTATGTATGTATTGTATGTTATTTGCTAGATTATTTTAAGTGTGATTAACAATGTTTATGTTTACAGCCAACCTAATGTAATCCTTTCTTCTTTTAACGTTGTAGCTTTGTATTACGCATGTATGTAGACAGTCGATGCTATTACAAGTAGGTCAATGTGTCAGTGTCATGGGTCAGTCCAGAATTATTATTGTATTAACCAATATTGGACAAAAGGATCCTGGCGGCGTATAATGTCCCGATCTAAATTCGTTTGACTGTCTTTGAAGTCCGCCAAATGCCAGACGTTTTTGCGCGACTCAGAAATAATTCTTATAGAGTACGTACGTATCTAATTAATTTTTCCTAATTGGAGAATAGAGTTATTGACGAACTATCCATGAAAGTAATGCACCTTGGCAATACCACAATGACGGTTTGGAAATTTGTTGATATTTACCTTATTAGTCGTTCCACAACCGTCACTGTTTACATTTTTCAATGATGTACAGGTCGGAGGAACGAAGCTGGTGAGCGGCAGCGCAGGTACTAGCCCATTTATGGCCTATTTGGGTAAATCACTCGAAACCGATTCACAAATAAACTTTCAGTAGGCGTAAATTATTGTATTAATACAGATAGGACAGTAGTGTACTGTAGCGTACTACTATTCGCTGGGTGCGCGATGGAAGCGCCATCTAGCGGTTACAGTTACGGCGGACTAAAATGTCAAATGGCTAGCTGTCATGACGAAGAATAAACAAACAGATAATTTATATGAAATATCGTCATTTACACATATTCTATTCGATCATACAAATGTATACTGTCGATAATAACGTTAATCTTTTTTATTTCTTGTCTAAAATGGCACAATCAATTAATTTCATATAGTACACACGTTTTTTTTTGTAACTGTCTTCATGAAAAGTAAATAAATAAACAAATTTAATCGAATAACGCATTTCATATATATTGTAGACAATTATTTATTAGTGTAGGGTTGTAAGTAATGCATACTGTTATGTATTTTAGTTAAATATGGCTAAATTATAGCAATTATCCATTTCATTCGTTGTTCTCGTTTGCAACTTGTTTGTGGAAATTTATAGAATTTGCGATTACTGTTTTTGCCACTGTTTTTGTAGTTAACGACGCAGTAGGTTTATTGCCGCATATTTATTTATTTTTGCCTAATAATGCAGGGATGCGTAAATTTCATTAATAAATAGTGACACTTGGTCTGCCGAAAGTTCCTTGTTTGGCCACGGCGCGCGGTGCGATCGAATCGTAGTTCTCCCACCACCTACTTCGCACACAGCTAATAGAAACATAACTTATGAAAAAAAAAAAACAGTAAACCCAATGCTTTTGTTTGTTTTGTAGTTAGTTTTCACATTTACTGTCCTCATCGAAATTACTATAACTGTCACCGACATCAACAGTTAGTTCTTCTGTTTGTATGTCTATTACTTGCTCATTATCCAACATAACATTTATATAAATCATGTTAAACTAAATTATTGCTTATATAAACCTTAAATATTTACAACAAGAAAACCAATAGAATAAGTTAATTTTTTAATTTAATTTTATAAATTGATCTCTACTTTTACATATTTAATCTACGCCTCTGGTAGGGATACTGAAGAAAGAGGGCTGTAATTATTATACCTAAAACTGCTTGCTTTTACCACCGCGCATCCACGCCATTTTCAAAATTTCCAGCTTCAGGCCTGTATCTGCTTAGCCGCAATTTCTCTGTACATTACCAATTAACGCCCAGGGTCGGCTTCGAACTGCAAAGCTTGCTACATATTTCAGAAACACCCTGCACACTTATTTATTACTTCAATAAACTGTAAAATTATTTCGACATTTTCCAATACCTACTATATACTCACATAAATCATATGCCAAAACAATAATTGTAATAGTTCCGAAAAATAAAGGTGATATAATAATTATATTAGACTACACAGGCACAGGCAGTACAGGTCTGACAAAGGAAGCTAGCGAGCGGTCGCGCAGGTACTTGTCCATTTATGACCTATTTGGGTAAGTCACTTGGAACCGATACACAAATAAGCTTTCAGTAGGCGTAAATTATAGTATTAATACAGATAGGACAGTAGCGTATTAGAACATAATGTAAAAACATAACTTATCAAAAAGAAAAAATTAACCTATTGCTTTTGTTTTATAGTTAGTTTTCACATTCACTCTCATCATGGGAATCTCTATTACTGTCACCAACATCAACAATTAGTTCTTCTGTTTGTCTGTCTATTACTTGCTCACTGATCCCTATTTTTAAAGATTTAATCTACGTCCCTGATAGGAATACTGAAGAATGAGGGCTGCAATCTTTATACTTAAAACTGCCTACTTTTGCCACCGCGCATCCACGCCATTTTAAAATTTCCGCCAGCTTCCAGCGTCAGGCCTGTACATCGGTATATAGTGATATTCGTTGTTAACAGTACTAATGCTCATGTTTGACAAGACCTTACAAAGGCATCTACTCGACAAATTGAATCTACGACGTAACTAATTTAATAAGAACAGATTACGTTCTTGGTCAGTAACTTATTGAAACCACCAGAAGTGGTAACAACTTCGATTTCATGGTTAATTTATTGAGACAGTCTATGGCGTGACCAAAAACTTATACTGTTTTATTGTCAAGCTTATTAATAAAACTGCTGGAAACATAAAAAGGCAATTTTTGTTATTTCGTTTGACCGATTTTATTAATATGTTTCATAATTATCCAGCCGTGGAACCATTCCAGGTTATTTAAAAGCGTTTTGTTGTGTTTTATTCTTCATTTATTTTTAACGATTTTTTAAGCTTTATTGAAAAAATTATTGTTCCCCAAGGTTCTTCTTTACGGCCTTTCTTTTTTATTATTTATTGATTATATTTTTATTATGAATGATCTCTTAGAAGGTGTGAAATATTCCACACTCCTATAGGAACCAAAGCTGTACTTTTCTATAAACAGATCTTCACAGATCACCATAATGTAACCAAATGAAATAAAGAAAATGGAATGCAACTTAATCCTAATAAATATTGTTCTTCATCTCAATTCATTCGTAAGTAATTATATTATTACAAATAATTAAGGATTACAGATTTTCTAATTTTAGGTAAATGCGAAGATTAGCTCAGGATAGAAAAGAGTGGAGGTACGTGTCCAACCGGTCTTAAAAAAAAAACTTTTGGGTGTTTCATTCCCACCAGCCAGTAATGCTGGTGGATGGGCAGTCCCTCCGGACTGAGCCGGAAGGTAGGACGGAAGGTCCTCTTCAGCCTGCTTTCAGGAATCGTGGGAATGGGTGGGTGGTGGTTCGGGTGAGAAAGGTGAGACGGACGAAATGAAGACAGAAGAGAGTGAAAGATTATCTGTGGAATATTACTGCCTCAGCATTTGCCTAGGTGGTCCAAGGAAACCACAGAAAATCTTGGACCAAGGCAGACGGACCCGGAATCGAACCGGCGTCCTCCCGAATGCTAAGCAATGGTCTACATCTACACCTCTAGGCCATGCCGCTCGATAAAACCAGTCTTAGGACTGACGACCTTATGATGAAGGATTGTATTATATAGATGATCAAGTATTAAATAGAATAGAAAATATTATATACCTAGGAGCATATAACTTGTGAAATCAAGTTATGTTTTTAAGAACACGCTTTAATAACGTGGAAAATGCCCCTTTGGAATAAAAAAATACCAAAAATTTATTCTAAACGTTATCATACGATTTAAAAAATTAACACTTCAAGTTATTGTCTTTCTTGATGATGATAACGTTGAGAAGACCGCATGAGTTCATGTTAATTACTTACTACTTGATTTGTTTTATTTTTACTAATATGTGTGTGGGCAGTGGCGGATTATCCGTAAGGCAAAGTAGACACATACCTCATCATCATCAACATAAGGTCGTCAGTCCTAAGACTGGTTTGACACGTACCTCCGCTCTTTCCTATCCTGAGCTAAACTTCGCATTTCCCTAAAACTAGAACAGCCCACGTCCTTAACTATTTGCGAAGAGTAATCTAATCTAGGTCTACCTCTACCCCTCTTAACTCCTGTTTCTGCCTCTAATATGTCTCTCACTAGACCTTCATGTCTGAGAAGGTGTCCTACCAACCTATCTCGCCTATTTTTTATTGACTTCCATAGAGTCCTTTGTTCTCCTATTCTATCTAATACCACTTCATTTCAAACCTTTTCTACCCATGTTATCCTCATCATTCGCCTATAACACAACATTCCGAAAGCTTCTAACCTTTTCTTTCCGCCGCGCTCACTCTCCATGTTTCGCACCCGTACAACGCCGAGCTCCAAACATACACCTTTAACAACCTTTTTCGAATTTCTAAATTAACCGTTCGCGAACATAGATGTGACTTCTTTTTATTAAAGGCGACACGATCCTGCACTATCCTTTGCTTTATATTCCTGCTACTCCTTCCGTCCTGACTTATCTGACACATACCTAGGGGCGCTGAAATTTTTAACCTAAAAACTTAAAGAAGTACCTACATACAAAAAATTAAACTTTTTATAGAGATATAAAGCTTACGAAACACGCCCTCTATCTTATTATTTTGTAAAATATATTACCGTCTATGAGGTGATAGTCTAGGGCGCTCTCAATATTTAATCCGCCTCTGTTAGAAAGTATTTATTAATTACCTCGAATCAATATCAATACTTCACAAACAAAAGTTTGTTTTCTACTAATATTACAATTTAAAATAACAGATAATAACGTTGTAGCTACTTATCTACTCGATCTATTCTTATTTCTATTAAAATGTACTAGTTCTTCCCCCTAAGCTGTTAGCACCATTGCTTCGAGTGTTCGAAATTCACTTTTGAGAACAATTTGTTTAATTACTTTCTTTATGTTAAAAATTGTTTGAAAAATTAAATTTAAAGGAATTGTTTGTAAATGAGCATGCCACACATTAAATAAAAATAATTAGAAAGCTAACTAATAAAAGAAATAAACCATTTCCTTTTCTGCAATAATTACACAAAAAGGTACATATAGTTATGTCCACCAACACCCTTTTAATGATAACATTCTTCGATCATTGGGCGACGCTTAAGTGCATTCCAAGATAACCCTAGCTTCCAGTACACAAGGATAAATAGGACTGCCGAATGAAGAAGCAGTCAGTACTATGCTTTCTTTAAACTATTCATCTAAGTATAGTTTGTAAAGTACAGGGCTCAGTTTGTATTTAAATAAATAAATAATTTTTTAAAAAGACATCCTCGTTGTCTGGAAACTTAATTATATGTATTTTTTTATTTGCATGTAATATACTAAATNAATTGAAAATAAAGTTATTAGTGTTGTATATTTCAATTCTGAACAATATTCGTATGATATGAGTAACAAAGGTACGCTTATTTGGATTTACCAAAGCTTTTTACTACTTGGAAGGCTGACTTGATATACCGGACGACCACATACACCTCATTTTAAACGGTTAGAGATATGTCTCTTCCTTTTACCTATTTAAACTGTTTCTGTCTTGCTAGTGTGTACACCATCTATACACACAGGTTTATCCGAGGTCACATTTCTAACCGTTTGAAGTGAGTTGTAAAACTAATTTTTTTCTATCCCTTGAACGACACCTGCCTCTCTTTCCCAATAACCATAACCAGAAGGCTTGGTTACGGAGGGGGCGTGGTAAAGGTCTAGATGATGACCCCACCTCCGAAGGGGGTGGAGGTGGGGGGTTCGAAAGAGGACGTCTCCCCTACCACTGTACCATAAAAAGTTCGTGGCGGTCTCACTCCTATAAAAAGTTATGGGGGTTCAAAGTTAATAAATATGCCAATTTTTATAGATTTCTAGGCGTGTAAATATTTATATAGTCATTCTTAAACAATATTCAAAGGTAAAACTAATAAAAAATACATAAAAATATTGAGAAAGTTATATAAAACATTATTTAAATATCTATATCAATAGGGTAGGTTAGGTTAGGTTATCGGGTTTTATTCAAGTGACCACCCTTTTTTGATCCCCCACTTCCACCCGCTTGAAAATAATTATTTTCATCTTTGTTTTCTTGATTTTATATCCAATCGTAGTAAAGACAAGAGAGAATATATTTACACGAAAGAACAGTTTGCGCAAGCTAAGACACACGACGAAATTTGGAATGCAGCTCAAGTTCAGGTTATAAACGAAGGAAGAATGCACGGATACATTCGAATGTATTGGTGTAAAAAAATCCTGGAATGGACCAAGAGTCCTGAAGAAGCAATAGAAATTGGTCTCCATTTGAACGACACCTTCGCATTGGACGGAAATAATCCAAACGGATTTGTTGGTAAACAAATTTAATTAAATGAATAACAGTAATGATAAGTACATATTTGTAGGTGTAATGTGGTCAATTTGTGGAGTCCATGATCATGGCTGGACTGAACGACCGATATTTGGAAAAATTCGGTTTATGGTGTTTTGGAGCATGAGAAAAAAATTCGACGCCGATGCGTTTTGTGAGCAGTACGGAAGAAGAATTGATAACGCCACAGCACCCAAAGCTAAAAAACAATCAGTTTCTAATATCAAGCAAACATATCTGAATAAAAAGCAATCAACGAAAAGC
>NW_020440081.1:186439-187390 GCF_000699045.2 Agrilus planipennis
GGGGTTCAAAGTTAATAAATATGCCAATTTTTATACATTTCTAGGCATGTAAATATTTATATAGTCATTCTTAAACAATATTCAAAGGTAAAACTAATGAAAAATACATAAAAATATTGAGAAATTTATATAAAACATTATTTAAATAGCTTTATCAATAGGGTAGGTCAGGTTAGGTTAGGTTAGATTATCCGGTTTTGTTCATGTGACCACCCTCTTTCGATCCCCCACCTCCACCCGCTTGAAAATAATTTTATTATTGAATTTTATTTGAATTATGTTGTATGAAAATTGTCAAAATAATCAACTTTCAACCACGATAACTTTTTATGGGGGGTGAGACCGCCACGAACTTTTTGTGGTACAATGGTGGAGGAGAACTCCTCTAGACATTTACCAGGGGGCTTTGTTACGACAGAAGAAAGACGGTATTGCTCGTTTCTATATCTGTCTCTGTTGCATACAATGTACCAGAAATGAAAATTTTGAAAAAGGTAGTCGCTCCTAAGAAGTCAAAGTTTGACCGGTTCTGTATTAGATGACCTGTGTAAGTGAACGAAAAGTGAATGTTAAAATGACTACTGCTACCAAGAAATATAACAGTCGCTAAAAATTCAACTTGAGATTGAAGATGCAGTGTTTCAGATCGGGGTTTCAAAAACTAACTTATTCATCGATTAATTTTTATCAACAAAATTATTTCAAAAACCGTAATCCTGTGATTATTATGGAAATTATTTTGCGTACTTCTATAGCGCCGCCTTTGAAGATAAGGTCATGGTTTGAGTGCAGGGACGGAACCAGTGACAATTCTTTGTGGAAGAAAATTAATTTTTTTTTAAATGTAGTTTCTGAAATGAGCTGTACTAATAAACCGCGTTTGTCAAAATTCCATACTCCCAAGCAAGACTGGTTTGACACGTACCTCCGCTCTTTCCTATCCTGAGCTAA
>NW_020440081.1:188082-197855 GCF_000699045.2 Agrilus planipennis
TTCGCAAATAGTTAAGGATGTGGGTTGTTCTAGTTTTAGGGAAATGCGAAGTTTAGCTCAGGATAGGAAAGAGTGGAGGTGCGTGTCCAACCAGTCTTAGGACTGACGACCTTATGATGATGATGAATTTTATTTTTTTCAATCAGCATTTTTAACATGTCTTCGAGCTCTGGGGTGCAATTTCCCCCATTAGTTTCTCTTTGGATCCGCCACTGTTTGAGAGAGAAAATAATGAATAAATAAAAACAAAATCTATATTTTATTGCTTATCTTTTACGTTTAAAGTTTACTGAGTTGTTTATTTAAGATGTGACAGTTAACATTTGTCCTTGATATTTTGTTTTTTTTTTTGAAATAATGAAATTCGATATGCTATTTTTATTGAGCTGTTTATTTATATTTCACCGCGATACGCGGTCGGTGTTTCATTGGGCAAATAAAATTTTAATAAGTGAAGGTAAAATAACGCTCGATTACAGAAATACGAAATACGTCTACCTTCCACACTTCGTCGTCGAAAGCATTAATAAAACATCAGGCACTTGTGACTCGAATAAAAATTTGCCATAAAAGCAACAAACAGAAATCTACGGTTACCTTTACGTAATCGATTATGCAATTACCTACAACAAAATATGAGTATGCATTCCAGACAATTAAAGCTATCTCAGAAGTATAACAGAATCTGGAGGAAGGTAAAGGACCAAAACGATCGACTTTGGTACGTTCTTCGAGAGGATTATCAGGTCCGGATTAAATTACAAATGAAGTAATTTTAACAAAAGAAGTTGACAAAAATTGAAATTANCTTTTGACAATGTTAAATGGGACAAGATGTTAAATATACTTAAAAATGTAGGGATGAATTACAAAGATAGAAGAGTGATACTTAGTATAAAGAGCAACAGGCAGTTATAGAGCTAGGGATGCAACGTAGAGAAGTAAACATTAGGAAGGGAGTCCGAGAGTTCGACAGGGATGCACATTGTCACCACTACTTTTTAATATATACTTCGAGGACGCGATCAACATCTTTAAAGACAGCACAACTGAAGAGATAGATATACAGGGACAAGAGATTAGTGTGCTTAGATTTGCAGATAATATAGCAATTTTAGCATATAGCAAGTAGGAGTTAGAGGTAGATTTAAATAAAATAGAGACGGTATTGACAAAACAGTACTGTACGAAAATAAATAAAAGTAACACACAAATAATGGTATGCATGGGAAGAAAAAGTAGAGAACGAGCGAATGTTAAGATAGGAAACGAAAGATTAGAATAAGTGGCTGAATTTAGGTATCTAGGAAGTCAGATAAGTCAGGACGAAAGGAGTAGTAGGGATATAAAGCAGAGGATAACGCAGGGTCGAGTCGCCTTCATTAAAACGAAATTACGTCTATGCTCGCGAACGGTTAATTTGGAAATTCGAAAAAGATTGTTAAAGGTGTATGTTTGGAGCACGGCGTTGTACGGGTGCGAAACATGGACAGTGGGAGCGGTGGAAAAGAAAAGGTTAGAAGCGTTCGAAATGTGATGTTATAGGCGAATGATGAGGATAGCGTGGATAGAGAATATTCGAAACGAAGAGGTATTGGAAAGAATAGGAAAACAAAAGACTCTATTGGCGTCAATAACAATACAAATACAACCTAATTATGACATCCCTTGGAGCGAATTTATAAAAGCTGTTAATCTCATTTTGTCATCAACTTTTTTTATTTTCAATGGTGAATTTTACTGACAAAAGTTTGGTAGCCCCATGGGCTCTCCCCTCAGTCCAATATTAGCAGAGATTGTCATGAATGATTTAGAGTTTAAACTTGATATGAGAAATCCTGTATATTTTAGACATGTTGATGACAGCTTCAGGGTACTACCAATCTTAGAGGTGGATAATTTGATAGATGTGTTCAACTCTGGTGATGAACATTTGAAATTCACGCATGAACGAGAGGTAGACCAGAAACTCTGTTTTTTGGATGTTGAAGTGGAGAGAAAAGACGGCAAACTATTAACCAATTGGTATCAAAAACCAACTCTATTGGCGTCAATAAGAAGATAGGTTGGTAGGACACTTTCTCGGGTATGAAGGGTTAAATCAGAGACATAGAAGCAGAAACAGAAGTTAAGAGGAGTAGAAGTAAACCCAGATTAGATTACTATTTGCATATAGTTAAGGGTGTGGGTTGTTCTAGTTTTAGGGAAATGCGAAGTTTAGCTCAGGATAGGAAAGAGTGGAGGTGCGTGTCCAACCAGTCTTAGGACTGACGACCTTATGATGATGATGANGATTACATTCGAATTTAATTGCGAATGTTTCATTATAATGGCGGAAACATTCTTTTACTTATTTACATGAAGATTTATTTAGGAGTAAAGGTTGCACGCGGAGCACGACTGTTCAAATAAAAATAATAAATCTGCTATCTCGTAATTCTGATTAATTGATTTTCTTTGAATCGCATCAGTTTTCATTTGCAGCCATTATGAAAAAATTACACCTGTGATCATTTAACGTTGAAATGGGTGTGAATAGTGCACCTGCAAATGAAAGAATAACCCGGTTGGAAAGAAGGTAAATGACGTCGTAACATGAGGAATGCGCCTTTTGTAACAGTATATGTATAGGTACACATGTGAACGCTATATTATACCCGTACATCAGGTACAAAATGCATAACCCACAGACAAAAGAAGACTAAAAACAGGCACTGACATTTTTTTAGTTCGTTCTTTCTTCTTTTTCGAAGAATGTAAAACGTTTTAAGGCATCCCGTCCACGTGGAAATATAATCTCAACTATAATTCGGTCAAGTTTTATAGCCGGTATCCTTTAAAAGACGTATCCACTTATCAAGTAGGTACCATAGGGAGTCTGACGTGTATTTGAATACGTGTAAGTATCAAAGTATCGCTTGTACGGTCTAACTTACAACCTACCTACAATTTAGATCGATAAAACGCTTATTGACTACAGCAACTTGCAATATATGTTAAGTCCTAAGTTTTTCTCTTTTTTGTGTACATGAAATATTTTTAATTTAAATTCATATTTGTAATTTTAAATAGTGTCTAAGTTAGTGACAATAGGACCAATTTACATTTTACCTGGGTATTCGTAGAACCCTTATAAACGGGAAAGAAATGTTGTATGACGATTGTGCTCATATTTAATGATAGGGCTTTCCATATTCTGTATTATATTATATTCAATTTCTAGTTATTCGCCCCCGCTACAATAATATTCACCAGTTTACCTGTTCTTAGTTAGAGTTCATAGTACATTTAGAATTAGACATTCACATTTCATCTCTCAAACAAGTAAGTTTTGTTCCAGTAACCTCCCAAAAATAGTTTTCTTTCTTGGACGAATTTTGATAGTTTTAATTTAGACGTTGAAGTTTAGTTTTTAGTGATTAGAATAGAAGTTCAATTAAATGTTTTAAATAAAACAGTGAATTTTAATTCTTCATCGAAATCACGATCCAATTTAACTAGTTGCATAAAATTAATTTGGCGTGCAACGTACAACGTTTGTACATCTTATTCAAATAAGATCAAAACTTGTTTCTTAAATTCAGAAGAAATAAATCATTTATTAACATGAATTTACTTGAATAAAATAATTCGATGTGGTCTGTATTCTGTCCAAATTGCCAGACGCGGATCGCGATTTCGACCTTTTTAGATCTCATCATCGCATCGCAGTAAGTAGATATCCATATATTTAAATGGACCTTGTTGGAGCATACGTAATCCTAATATGTAGCATCGAAGTACAGATGGCGTTTACCGCTCCTTTTGTGGTATTTTCTAAAACGCGTTGTTAAGACAGCAGGTAAAAGTTGGTCTGTGTTCTGTCGGAGCTGTCTGAGACGCGCTGATGAGATCCAGAGAGATCGAAATCGCGATCCGCGTCCGGCAGTTTCGACAGAATAGAGACCACTTCGAATTATTTTATGCGATTATGGTAACGTGCCTATCACGTTGAGGTTAGCTACGCCGGGATTCGTTTCAGCAAGTAGATATCCATATATTTAAATGGACCTTGTTGGAGCATACGTAATTCTAAAATGTAGCATCGTACTACAGATGGCGTTTACCGCGCCATTTGTGGTATTTTTCTGAATTTACTTATGTTCAAATCTGTTGTTTCAGCCATCTATTCGACATATAAGAAATTTCCTGCAAGACGGTTGCTATAAAAGGTTATAAAGTTACAAAAGATATACTTTAAGAATCAATTCTACTATAATTCTGAGCTAAGTATAATTTATTTTCATCTGGACTTTGTTTGTACTAACTTTTTAATTGAGAAATAGATTAGTAAATGAGAAGAGAAGCAGAGTTGTGAAATCCAATAATTTTGACTTAGAAAGTTATATTTAACTCAATTTTCCGAATGAGGGAATCTAAAAGTAATTAATTGAAGTGTGATATAAATTAATTATTTCTCAACTAAAAACGGGAATGGTAACGTCAATGTTGATAAATCAGTCTTCTATACAAAACATAAAAACAAATACTTCTTTAATATTAACGATCCTACTATCTACTATTCTTTTTTATAAACGTTCAAGTTTGTTGATCAATTTGTCAATATAAATATTATTACATTTATTTAATAAATCAATATGTATTTAAAAATACCTGCATTGTGATTTATCGCATTCTTATTCATAAATTGTTGATGCTAAAACCAGCGGTAAACCACCGTCAAAATAGTTTACAAAGGATATCCCTTTTAAAAAGATATCTTCGAATTTTCCCTGATAACCTCTTGATCTTTAATATTGTAGCGAGCACGAGCGTGTTTGTGTGCGATCGGGCATACGTGTGTATGAGCGGATTATCGATTCGCCGACTAGCCGCGGGCGCCTTTCTTCTTCATATGCGCCGTATCTGTAAACGTGTGTGTCGTACTTGCGTTCCGGGAAAGCAATTAAACGGTTCGAAGAAAACGAAACTTTTCCGGACGGCTCGAGAATGTTCCCGAAAGGAGGCAAGGGAGTATAAAAAGGAAGAGACGATCGCCGGAGTAGAGTAGAAATAAATTGACCGTTGCAGAAGTGAATCAAGAAATAAATTGACAGTGATAGAAGTGAAATAAATAGAACAGTGAATAGTAACAGTAGTGTAAATAAATAGAATAATTACTTAAGTTTAGTAATAATTTAATAGTGTTTTTAAGTTCAATAATAATTAGTGTAAATAAATAGTTTTCGGATGGAAATCTACCAAAATGTTATGCTCTTCCAAAAATACATAAGAAAGACATACCGTACCAATTAATTGTATCATACTGCAGCGAGCACGAGCGTGTTTGTGTGCGATCGGGCATACGTGTGTGTGAGTGGCTTATCGATTCGCCGACTAGCCGCTGGTGCTTTTTTTCATATGCGCCGTATCTGTAAACGTGTGTGTCGTACTTGCGTTCCGGGAAAGCAATTAAACGGTTCGAAGAAAACGAGACTTTTCCGGACTGCTCGAGAATGTTCCAGAAAGGAGGCAAGTGTAAAACTTTAATAATTAATTGAAGATGTTACCTGAAGATAGTTCTTCATATCAATATCAGTCTGCATGGGTCATCACGAAGCGGTCACTTAGCAGTGGCAAATGATTTATAGACTCGACAGGAAAATCGCAGATATCAAAAAAAACATAAACAGTTACTGTTCCGTTCGCAATTAATAATTATTGTTTCAATTACTCACCCGGGGGATTTCTTCCCCCTAGCTCCCACAGGATCTGTCGTTATAACCAACTCATATTCAAGATATGTGAATTACCATTTGTCTACTTTTCTTCGACGACTAGCTAGTGTCAACCTAAAATAAGTAAAGGCTTCCCTGGACACCCAACCATCCGTAGATGTTAGCATCCCAGTGACCAGTTCGGGGGCACCTACCTATGAGGCTACCCTCTCGAACCCAATCACGTCATTCGAGTAGCCCGTAGCACCCCTTGAACTACGAGTAACCCCACTCGAAGGAACCACGGACCTTGCCGGGCAACAGTGCACTCAAAGGGGTGACACGCATGCGTTTTGCTCTCAATTAATATTCACATAATATAGTCGCTCTCGACGTCTCGACTGTTCAGAAGCCAGTCTTTACCCTTTTATTTTCAACGTCTTACTGCTTATTCATAGGTTTACATTTCTTTCGCTGTCGGTCTGCCCAATATCAACAATACCATTTATAAACAATTTTGGTCTCACTTGCTCATAATCATTATATACATACCAAACACCAGTATTGAAAAGGTAAACAGGTTTTANCTTCGGACAACTACAGTGTCGTGTTTTGGCGTTGGGGTTTTGAGCTATTCTGTTTGTTCTACAACAACCGCCAAAGTTTTTCCAATCTTCATAAAATAATCAGCAAAAATATTATATCTTCTAAATATAGTGTAAAAAATAGCCTTGAATTTAAAAAGAAGATTGGGAACATTAACTTGCGAGATGATGAAGTTCTTTTGTCATTAGATGTCACTGCGTTGTTCACGAACATTTCTCAAGACGCTGTTAATGCAAGCTTAGAAAGACGATGAGCACAAATACAACCTAATTATGACGTTCCTTGGAGCGAATTTATAAAAGCTGTTAATCTCATTTTGTCATCAACTTTTTTTATTTTCAATGGTGAATTTTACAGACAAAAGCTTGATAGTCCCATGGGCTCCCCCCTCAGTCCAATATTAGCAGAGATTGTCATGAATGATTTAGAGTTTAAACTTGAGAGATGAGAAATCCTATATATTTTAGACATGTTGATGACAGCTTCAGGGTACTACCAATCTCAGAGGTGGATAATTTGATAGATGTGTTCAACTCTGCTGATGAACATTTGAAATTCACGCATGAACGAGAGGTAGACCAGAAACTCTGTTTTTTGGATGTTGAAGTGGAGAGAAAAGACGGCAAACTATTAACCAATTGGTATCAAAAACCAACGTTTTCGGGCCGGGTTCCAAATTATAATTCCTTCCATCCAACTCACCAAAAAGCAGCAATGGTCTATAATCTCGTTGATAAAGGAATTAAATTGTCTGAAAAGCCTTATCAGAAAACAAACATTCAAAAAGAAGAAAAAAGAAAGAATTAAATTCCTTAATGATAACTCTAACAACGCTAGTGTATCAACCATACGCGAGAAAAAAACGATGGTAATTATTCCACATATCAACAACTTAACTATCAAAATTTCGAGAGTGTTAAAAAAATGTTGATTTTAATGTTTTAAACTCGTTACACAACAAACTAAACAACGTTATATTTAAAGGCAAAGGCAAAACGGTCAGAGAACACCAGACACACGTAATTTATCAAATTGATTGTGCAGAAACTAATTGAAATATTATAGATATGGGTCAAACTTATAGAAGATTAAAAACTAGAATCAAAGAACATAAAACAAACATTTCACAAAACCCGGAACGTCATACAATAGTCACTGAACATAGAATAAACAATAATCACAATTTCAAGTGGGATCATGTTAAAATTTTAGAAAAAGAACCTAATGAGAAAAAAAGATTAATTTCAGAAATGATACATATTAAGAAAAACAAAAATTGTATTAATGCGCAAACTGACACTGATAATTTGAATAATGTGTATTTACCATTACTTACGTGAGACATCCANTATTAAAGCATGAAAAGGTCACAAATAAGCAAAGAAAACATGATTTTTGAATTGATTGTTTTCATAAAAAGTAATTTTTTGTGTCCTTACGATTTTTTTATATGCTTAAAACCTATATAAATCATGACCTCGATATCTAAACATGAAATAATCACCGTTGGTCAAGTCGAAATGCCTTTACAAACTGTTTGATCAAACCAAGTTTAATGTAAAGTGGTGGAAGCAATACTTTCTTCTTTCAAACTCGTATTGATGACATTTTTCACTCCGACTTCCAATTTCATTCTAATTTGGACAAAGAAATACCGAATAACAATGATTTTGATTTACCATAAGTCCACTGTCTTAACACTTCAACACATAACTGGCATATTTTATCGTAACCCAGTGTCTATCTTGGTGACACAACTTCATTCTGAAGTAAGCTTATTAAGTATTTTTTACAAACTGTTATATTCAATCAATTCAAAAAACAAATAAATTTGCGGATTCAAAGAGCCATATATATATACATATATTAATCTACATACAAAAAAAATGTGACGTGATACGTTAAAACAAAGTTTATATTTGCAAAATATAGACCAACATTTGCATGCTTACGATTTATACAAAAAACTTTTTATCGCAAACCTGTGTAATTTAAATAATGTGTATTTACCATTGCTTGCGTGAGACAACCAGCGCTTTACAAACCTTGCCTCTTGACATATCGATATGTTGACTGTAAACACTACCAAAAACTGACTGTGTTAAATTTACTTATTGTTACTATTTATTAAATATGACAAAGTCTGATAATGTGAAAACCTTTGTTAAGACCAATTGTGATACTAGTCGACATTAGATGTAAGCAATGATAGAAATTCGAGGTATAATTTTTTGTTTTATTACTTTTGTCAAAATGTTGTGATTGAAAAATGGAAAATTATTATTGTATTTTTAAATTTTGTAGCTTAAAATGACTGAAATAGACAGTCGAAACGTCGCTTTATCAATAAAGAAAGTTTAAATATAGAACACATTGTTGGTTAATTGGCGAGATTAATGTCATTTTTCACATTTTGAATTTTGAACACCAACGAAATTAGATTCAATTAATAATTTAAAACCAACTTTGTTTGCTTGGTTCCAAAGTCAACTTACATATGTCGAAAGTATTAAATAAATTATCAAGAGATGAAGAGCAATCAGCAACAGATGAAACTGGTTCAAAAATTTATAGCAATCTAACCACTTTTTTTAAGGAGTAAATATTTGTACAGGAAAAAGAAAAACTACAGACGACGAGCAGACTTGCTGTAGAAACAGGGAAAAGTATCTCAACTGTAGTTCTCCAGATAGTTTTAAGATTTTTGAAAAAGAGTCCGCATTAGTATAGGTGACGACAGAGCTATAATGAAATAAATCTTGGCAGCGAAGAATTGTGCAATAACAGTCCTGGAAATTCACTAAATCAGTTGTAGGATATTGAGGGGCTACTTGAGCATAGGGGCAAGTTAGACAATCGAAATATAGTATAGTCGAAATAAGAAGGCAAAGTCCCCAATAAATAATGTACACTAAAGGCATATCGTTTTTCACGTTCTTACAAACAGATGAAATCCTGTCTTTATTCTTTAGACACGCCTCCTCTACAGCTGCGTCGAGACCTGCACCTACGTTTCATAAGAATCAATCGAATAAAATGAGACGATCAACAACATGCTCGTCTTGTCATTTGTACCTACATAAAATGGGCAAATTTACAGGGTCGGCTTAATTTAGTTAGTGTATTTGTGCGAATAGTCATCTGTCTACATATATCGTTTAAGTTATTTTTTCGTTGTAAATATTGTTGTCGTTGGCTTTGTTGGTGTTATTGTTGTTGTTATTGTTGTTTTTATTGTTATTTTTGTTGTTAACTTTCAACGAAATGGTCCAAGAAGTTTTAAATTCTCAGAGTAAAAAACTTGTTTGCAATGTTATTAATTATTTTCAAAGAAAGAAACAAGTAGATAAAACATCTCTAATTCGAGATAATAGTAATATTTTATTAATTCTACTAAAAAACTAGTCGGAATTTTTCAAAAACTAACAGTTCAGAAATGTTTTTGTTGTGAACTTAAAAATGAAAAAAAAA
>NW_020440081.1:198924-207128 GCF_000699045.2 Agrilus planipennis
GATTTTCCTGCTTTTCCATTTTTACGAAAACCACAGAGGCGTCTTGTTCAGCGTGCTGTCAAACCTACACTAGCAAGGAGATCGGGCTGAAACTATAGCTACAAGCTATCCAAGGATGGTACTATAGAATGTCACCTCAAGGTAGGCCTAGTGGCGTCATCTCTTGGTTAGGCCGGAAACTTATCAATCCACCCTCGTACAATCGAAATTATATAAATATTATTGCATTGAATTATTTTAGATCTTATAATTACTTTTTCACCATACAGTAGCACGACTACTACCTTAAGCCGACCCTGTAAATTTGCCTATTTTATGTAGATACAAATGACAAGACAAGCATGTTGTCGATCGTCTCATTTTATTTGATTGATTCTTATGAAACGTAGGTGCAGGTCTCGACGCAGCTGTGGAGGGGGCGTGTCTAGAGAATAAAGACAGGATATCTTCCGTTTGTAAGAACGAGAAAAACGATATGCCTTTAGTGTGCATTATTTATTGCGGACTTTGCCTTCCTATTTCGACTGTACTATATCTCGCATCGTACATTGAGCGTACTTGACTTTCTGCATTTAAACAGCTGTAGCTCTTAAATTTGACTTGGACTACTATGGACGCTTTTGTTAAGGGATTAATTACTAATCCATCAGGCCGCATAACACCTCATTGAGACTTATCATTGAGGAGCTATATCCGGTCAAGTGAAAAATTTCTCCACTAGCCCCGCCCTACCCTATTTTGTTGAACCTACTGCAAAAAATATTAAGAAAAATGTGCAATCCCTTTGTAACCTTGACACCAAAAAGGAAGAACAAAAGCAATATATTGCACAGGTCCTGGTAAATTATTATTATTATATAATAAACATAAACGGCATTCCACAAACGAAACCACATTTCTCAATGTATAAATCAAGTACGAAGCTATTCTGACTTGAACAACATTTCGCAATAAACCCAATGTATACCTGCTACCGGAAATGAAATCCGTCATTGTATACAATTCCTAGGAAATGTATATGATTCCTAAAATCGCCCAGAAATATGTGAAATAAATTATACTAGATATATTTTCTAGGAAATCTATACATTTCCTAAATAGCAATCGGAAATGTATTACAGGTAATACTAAAAAGGCAATAATACGGCAAACTGTTTGGAGATGTACCTATACACATTGGTGACGTCATTGTTTGGTTAGGGAGATTTATGAAGATCGGAGTATCATCAATGCCTCTGCCCGCCGGAGGCGGGCTGATATGTTAGGTGTTACAATAATGTGACGAACTTATCTTTACTTTTCGAAGACATTATTCCAACATATCAGCACCCCTCCGGCGGGTAGGGGCATTAAAAAAACTTCAGTCTATTAAAAAAACTTCAGTCTATTAAAAATCTACCTAATAACCATTTCCTAGTACAATTTCGGAATTTTATACAATTCCTACGAAATGTATACATTTCCCAGGATATGTGTGTATTAAAAAATCTTTGAAAAAATTGTATACTACAATTCCTAGATTTCATACATTTCCGGTAACATACCCAATATCAAAATTAAGTCACCTAAAACTTTTATAAACTTTCTTGTTAATAATCCTACTGCATATCTATAGCCACAATATTAGAAATAAATATTGAACGTTTCAATTATGTGTTTAAAACAAAACAATATTCCATAATTGGCTACCTCATTCCAACAATATATACATTATTGGTGTCATTGACTCTATAAAAACCATGTAAGTTATGTCCTACTTCGCACGTATTATTTCAACTGTTTTCTGTTATATTTGTTTATACATGAATAGTTACCTATTTCATATTTATGGAGGTATTTTATTCTTATTACGAAATTGCAAGTAAAATACTCAATTCGATACACATGTCTTTAATAAACTTACAGTAACATTCAGAATGTGTGAGTTCAAATTTGCCAGCAATACTGATTAGGTACATAAAATTCTCTTTGTATTTATTAAATAAAATTTATGCCAGAACTTTAAACTACGTTTGTAGTTTTTGGGTTTTCAAATTACTCTTTCTGTCAAAAAGTATAAAGGAAATCATTATGGTATCAATCTTCGGTTGCCAATTCTAGAAATACGGGGTCTGTTCAAAAGGTATCGCGAATTTTGAATTTCTGCGGGTTATATTCGACTTTTTTTGTGGCGTTATGTTAGTACACATGTCTCTCACTTATATCGACAAGTTCGTCTATGTTAAATGTTCAGTTAAATTTGACAGCTGCTTTGCCCGCACGTGTTTTAACGTCTTCGATTTTTGCCTATTCCTAAAAATGGATCAAAGAATCTGTATCAAATTTTGTGTGAAAAAGAAAATTAAGTGCGCGGACGCATTCTGAATGATGATTGTGACATATGGTGAAGCTACCTTGGACCGAAGCAACGTCAGAGGGTCAAGAAGGTGTGAACGACGAAGAGCATGCCGGACGCCCGAGCACGTCAACAACAGACGAAAACATTGATATAGTGAAGAAAACAGTATTGGCCAATCGTAAAATCACCGTTAGAGAAGTAGCTGATACCTACAACTGCTAGAATATTCTGGCTGTTTAGATATACTTTTTAAACAGTTGAACGAATGTTCCTTCAAAATTTGAGCCCTGTGCGAGCAGGTTATTAATTACTCTCCTCATGATCTTTGCTATGGTTTGGCACATACTTGCAACCTTCAAAATAGGTTGTCAAGTTTTATTTACATTTAAAGATATGTAAATTACATGTCAAAATTGTAACCTTGTGGCAGGTTTTAAAATAATTTTTTTTTGCATTTTCAAAAATTCAAGGGATGCTGACGCAACCGCGAGATGCCTGCCAGAACAGTATTTTCTTAATCAACTAATACTAAAACATCATTTAAAAATTTTCTAGATTTGTGCGAAACGGGTTAGTCAGATAGTTTACGAGCTCTCCTATTATGAGGACCGAAACATATCGAATAGCTCCTCCCATTCGAGTTTTACCAATGATTTGGGCATGAGACGAGTCGCCGCGAAATTCGTACCATAATTGCTTAATTTCGACCAAAAACAGCATCACATTAACATTGCTAACGGGCTGTTATACTCTGTCCGCGACAAACTAAATTTACTCCAGAAGGTCATAACTAGTGACGAATCATGGGTTTATAGTTATGACGTGGAAAAAAAGCCCAATCATCAATGAAAGCCATCGCACGAGCCAAGTACGAAAAAAGCGCGACAAGTTGGAATGTGAAGGTTTTGCTTACAGTTCTTTTCGATTGCAGGGACGTGGTGTATCATGAGTTCTTGCTACAGGGTAGAACGGTCAATAAGGAACATTACCTGCAAGTTATGCGCTATTTGCGCGAAATAATCCGCCAGGAGCGCCCGGAATTGTGGAAGAACAAAAATTGGCTCTTGCTCACACATCATTGCTTGTGACGAATTTTTGACTAATAATAACATCCCGAGATAAAAATGTTCACTCTCTCAGTGTCTCTGAAAGCGAGACTCGAGTCTCCGTCTCTCTGGTGTCGCTGAGGGAGACTGTCGAGAGACCGTCAAAAAAACAGTTAAGCGTCTCTGACCGAGAGACTCGAGTCGCTCATAGAGATATCCTCATTTCGTATCCAGTGTCTGAACGAGAGATTCGAATCTCTTAATAAGTGGTGTCTTGATAGACATGGTTAAAATTTTCAAAAAGTTCAATATATTTCAGAGATCCCAGTCTTTCTACGAGAAACTCGAGTCTCTCGATTTTTCAGTTTTATTAATTCAGTCTCTCTGTGAGAGAATCGAATCTCTGAATTAATAATTTTATCGTTCGAGTCTCTCATACAGAGACTGTGAGAGATCCATAAAAACACCTAGACAATAACTGAGAGACTGTGAAAGACTGTGAGGGACGCTCTTATTGACGCTGAAAGACTGGAGAGAGACTGAAAATATTTGTCTAGGGATGGTAATAATGCCGCAGCCACCGTATTCCCTAGATCTGGCTCCTTGTGACCTTTTCTTGTTCCCGAAACTGAAGAGGTCCGTGAAAGAACGACGCTACCCTCTGACTGAAGAGGTAAAGACGGCATCGAAGGAAGAGCTGAACAAGATCACAAAAAATGATTTTTGAAGTGCTTCGAGGATTGAGAAAAACGTTGGTACAAATGTATAATATCTGGTGGGGATTACTTTGGAGGGGACAAAATAGATACTCATGAATAAATAAATAATTTTTGAAAAAACACAAAATTCGCGATACTTCGTACAAACATAAGCACTTCTATGTATCATTTTCACAAGCTACTACTCTTAAGCCTCCCTTCAGGGATGGTGGAAAAAAGTCAGATACTTGATTTAGTAATCTGAAATGAACATAAAAATTAGTGATAAACAAAATCGCCGAGCGACAAGTTACAAGTACGTACTAAATACATAAAGGATAGATATTCGATGATTCAATTATGTCGGCGCGTTGTGTCCAAATAATAACGCTGCAATCTGAGCTCGTTTAGGTTTAATTACGTCTTTAATTTAGTTAGTGGGGGTTCTTAAAAAAGACATTTGACTGCCAATATGGCGTACCTTAACACGATATCCGAACGGCGGCCTTCAAAATTGTATAGTTTTACACTTTTATCGATCTGTTTTTTGTCATAAATGAATCGTGAAACTCTAGAGCGAACGATTTATAGATTTTAAGCACCGACGAATGTCTTAAAAGGAACCTTAAATATTGAATTTCCGTGAAAATGCGGAAATGACGCAAAGAGCGATTTACTAATGAATAATTACAGTCCGGGTCATTATTTCGCTTATGAACTTAAATGAGTTTGTGAAAAATAACTTTTCAGTATTCAGTTTGATTCTAAGAAAATTTTGAAGCGAGACTGGTCAGAAGATGCTTTCGATTAGATAATATAATCATAACGAGGCTCCTTTTTTCAGAAAAAAAATCGTTCCTTCTGACGATTGGTTTCATCCCTTTGACATTTTTAACAGTACCTAGTTTAGTTAAAGACGAACGGAAGTTTTGTCTAATTGTAAAATTCGCATCCCGTTACCGTTGCTAATTGGTTATTTCCATGTAAAACATATTGTTCGACCGAAATTAATCCTTGGCGATAAATTTCAACTGTTTGAAATTATATTTCTCTTACAGTTTCGCATCCTCATAAATAGGTACCTACCTAACAACACATTTATTTTACGGATGTTTTTTCCCGATTTACGGATTAATCACATGATACAAATCATAGTACTAATGATATCTAGGATCAATTGAGTCAACAAAGGTCACTTTTTTGGAAGTCCTACTGTGATCTGATATATTCAGTCCGGACATCTAGTGGCCAAAGTGAGAACTATTACAGGACTGTTACAACTATATAACAATTATATCATTAAAGTGAGGTTATGTGTAAAACTTATGTACTTACTGAATAATATGAAACCATCTTTTGTAAAATGCACAGAACAAGGTCTTTTTTACATTATCTAATTTTAAAGCTTTTTTCCATGCTTCCAACTGGTCTGTTTGTTCTTATTTTCTAAAAATACGTGGTATATAAAGAAAACGTTTTCCTGCATGAGGAAATTTGTAAATCCTTATGTGTAAATTTCTCTTGTAACTATTTCCACAATTTTCTACACAACAAATCAATCTTGTTTTGAACGAGGTGAATATTTTATTAATACCATTTTTTTAAAATTTAGATATAAATATGGATTAATAAACAAATTTAATCAAATGAAGTTTGATACACATATTCTCTAAATACAGTTCTGTAATAGTTTTTACTTTCGCCACTAGATGTCCAGACTGAATATGTCAGATCCCAACGAAGCTTTATCCAATATTCTATTCTTTCTATCTATGCAATAGAGTTCTAGTAGTGTGTTTGGTATTTCCATTACGCTTAAGAATGAGAGATCTGTGAATATTTTTGTGTATGTTTCGTCGAACCTGGGTAGGCAAGAATTCAAGGGACCTTAATATTATTCTCACTCATAGAGTTTTCTCATTTATAGAGATTAATAGAAATCAAACATAAACATGGTGCTAGAGCGTCAACATATAGGTAATACATAAGTATATACACATTTGGTTATAAATAGGTACTTATTTTATTTAATTAAAGAAATCAGTTAATTTTTCGCTTCAACATTTTGAGGGAACAACGTCAAAAGTACTTTCTCCAATGATTATTATCAACTGAAACCAAATGTTGAGGATGAGTACCATGAGTACCATGAGCAGGTAGGAACAATGCGCACAAGTGTGCTGCAGATGTCTAGTAATTGTAAATAGTCTCGCTTACAGAGGTCTAGAGCAGGGATGTTACGGAGCTTCGGCTCCGGTTCCGTTAAGTCGGAATTTCCGATTATTATTACACCTTCGGTTCCGACTTCGGCTCCGACACTTTTAAATCGAAGGTTTTAATCGGAGGTCGAAGCATAACATAGGGGCGGCGCGGCGGCCTGTGTCGACTGTTATGAACAGGTTCATAGTATGAACTTCATACATGTCGCGCGGGGAATCCCCCCGACTTCGACTACGTGCACTGAGCACTCTATCGTCAATTATTTTTTCATTGTTCGTGTATTATTTTATAATTAAAATTGAAATGAAAAAAATTTGACTAAATAATGTTTTATTTATTAATTCTCTCTCATGCCACCACTTCTGACCCTGCCTCCGACTCTGATTCCGACTCCGATTCCGACTCCGATAAAGCAAATTTAAAAACTCCGACTCCGCCTTCGGTTCCGATAAAACTACCTCCGTTACATCCATGGTCTAGAGTATGAAACTGTCACTTACAGAAGTATAGAAGTGAAATATGACTCTCTCTAAAAGAGCATCGACGTTTACTAATGGCCATGCCTTAGCGGTCAGAATTGTGGTACAACAAAAGAAAGAGATAGAACGAAGTTTCGGACAATATCCATCTGTCTCACGATAGTGCGTAAGAGTGTCATAAAAGAGATAGCACTAGTCCGAAAACATACGCCATCTCCCTCACTTTTCGAGCTAAGAAATTATCACAACGACGTCGACTAAGACACGTCCATTAATATATGTCTATGTAAAATAGGTACTTACACTGTCACTCATAGAGGTTTTCAAGGTTAAAAACTGTATATATATATGAATGCTTTTTATACAAAAGTTGTAGAACATAAAATGTACGGAAGCTGCTTGTATATCACAAATGCTATCCGAAATATTTACAGGTATTTACTTAATTAATAAATAAGCCGGTTTTGATAATTAAATAAATTAAATTAAATCAAATGTTCGTAACATTAAATACCTTTCCCGTCTTTTTCACAAATGAACTACCACAGAGTCCATAACCGGTAAAATTTTAATTAAAATTGATGCCGACATTTAATTTTCCTAAACTTGTGAGCGGATCTCACAACACGACGTTGTCATATTTAGCTGAATACTGGGAAATCGTTAATTACTACCCACCCCGCTTTGTACCTTCCAGGAACTTTGGAGTCTCGCTTCGCTGTGTCGGTGCTTTTGTAGCGTAAGTAAAGGGTGCCTCCGATAGGGTGGCCTTTAGTTTCAGAAAAAAGTTTTTAAAATTGTCTGTCCGAATACAAAGTTGTGTCGAAACATTTAAAAAATGTTGCTTTAATTGATTTTTAAATGTATCAATTATAACAACAATTTTCTTCGGGAGGGGGTGTTTTCTCTGGGTGTTAATCATCGGCCTAATTGCGATATGTCATTATTAAATAATAGGTAGCTCCCCTTTAAAATAATTTTCTGAGAATTTTCTTTCTAGGAGGTATTCATCCCTGGGACTTTTTTTTCCGAGGGAATTTTTTTCCAGGTCTTTTTTCTGGAGAATTTTTTCTTAAATTTCAGCAATGATAAAGTTAACGGCTACGGAGTAGATGCAACAGAAACAACTAAGGAAATATCATTCTGGGAAAAAAAAAACTTTTGGGTGTTTCATTCCTACTAGCCAGTAATGCTGGTGGGCGGGCAGTCCCTCCGGACTATGCCGGAAGGTAGGGCGGAAGACCCTCTTCAGCCTGCTTTCAGGAATCGTGGGAATGGGTGGGTGGTGGTTCGGGTGAGAAAGTTGAGACGGACGAAATGAAGACAGAAGAGAATGAAAGATTATCTGTGGAATATTACTGCCTCAGCATTTGCCTAAGTGATCCAAGGAAACCACAGAAAAACTTGGACCAAGGCAGACGGA
>NW_020440081.1:212111-212778 GCF_000699045.2 Agrilus planipennis
AAAACTTAAAAGCAGCAGAATTTACTGAAGTACTGAAGTGCACTATAAATATATATTTATTTTCGATAAATAAAATCGGTAAGTAGTCGTTAACTTAATTATCGGAGTTGATATGAACGGGAGGGAATTCGACTATCTATATTTTAACCAAAACTACCTGCGGGAGGGAATTCGGCATCAGCGATTCAAACTTTCTATATTTACCAAAATCGGTAAGATCACTGTCATTCAGGTAAGTGGGTTTTACCAAAAGGTATTTATATATTTACCTGAAATAGAGTAATGACCCTGTTGCTATGGAGATTTGCACCCTCTGTTCTATAGTGTGCATTACTGTCGCCCGCTTAAATATGAATATTTCATCTAAAAGCCGAGCGGCATAGCCTAGTTGTTTAGACCATTGCTTAGCATTCGGGAGGACGCCGGTTCGATTCTGGGTCCGTCTGCCTTGGTTCAAGTTTTTCTGTGGTTTCCTTGGATCACTTAGGCAAATGCTGGGGCAGTAATATTCTACAGATAATCTTTTATTCTCTTCTGTCTTCATTTCGTCCGCCTCATCTTTCTCACCCTAGCCACCACCCACCCATTCCCACGATTCCTGAAAGCAGGCTGAAGAGGGCCTTCCGCCCTACCTTCCGGCATAGTCCGGAGGGACTGCCCGCCCACC
>NW_020440081.1:217452-238800 GCF_000699045.2 Agrilus planipennis
TATCTGTGGAATATTACTGCCTCAGCATTTGCCTAAGTGATCCAAGGAAACCACAGAAAAACTTGGACCGAAGCAGACGGACCTGGAATCGAACCGGCGTCCTCCCGAATGCTAAGCAATGGTCTAGACCTCTAGGCCATGCCGCCCGGGAGGGAATCAACTATCTATATTTTAACCAAAACTACCTGTGGGAGGGAATTCGGCATCACCGATTAAAACTTTCTATCGCTATGTTTACCAAAATCGGTAAGATCACTATCATTCAGGTAAGTGGGTTTTACCAAGATTTTTTTTTTTTATGTTTTCGTGGAAGAGGGGAAATCTTCAGAAGACACCCAGCCGTCCGTACGACTGGGTAGTGTCGGATTCCCGAGGAAGAAGTCGTTTTACCAAGAGGTATTTGTACATTTACCTGAAATAGAGTAATGAGCCTGTTGCTATGGAGATTTGCACCCTCTGTTCTATAGTGTGCACTATTGTGGCCCGCTTAAATATCCATATTTCATCTAAAAACAACCGAGCGGCATGTCCTAGAGGTTTGGACCATTGCTTAGCATTCGGGAGGACGCCGGTTCGATTCTGGGTCCGTCTGCCTTGGTTCAAGTTTTTCTGTGGTTTCCTTGGATCACCTAGGCAAATGCTGGGACAGTAATATTCTACAGATAATCTTTCATTCTCTTCTGTCTTCATTTCCTTCGTCTCATCTTTCTCACCCGAACCACCACCCACCCATTCCCACGATTCCTGAAAGCAGGCTGAAGAGGGCCTTCCGCCTTACCTTCCGGCATAGTCCGGAGGGACTGCCCGTCCACCAGCATTACTGGCTGGTGGGTTTCATTCCCCTAGCCAAAAGTTTTTTTAAAGTTTCTAAAAACAAGTATTCACATTCCAGCAGTTGAATCATTAACATTTTATTTTATTCAAGCAACTTCATCATTTTTGCAATTCATTTTAATAATCTTGTACAGTTTTGTATTTATTTAGCGTTAAGATAGTAAATATAGTTTTTTTACTGTTGCGTCCGAATTTTTATTGAGCTACGAAAACAAAAAAGTGTTCGGTGCCATTTTGCTACCCGCAATTTACCAACAGTGCCGTTTAAGTCAAAACAAAAACAGAACCTAAAACTTTCGAGTGCGTCTAAAACCCATAAACAGATCAATTGTTTATTTAACAATTTCTAGGGTAAAAATGTTTTTTTTTTGGCTGTAGAATGAAATTGATGTATTTAGGAAAAATGTTAACCAAACATATATGTACCTGCCAGCTGTAGGCAATGAAGAACTACAAAATGAACTGCCTAAAATTAAAATTGGTTTACTTCTTGTCGATATATTTGTAAAAATGACGTTAAAAAGCAACTTTCCATAATTGCGCGCCACGTTTAAAAGATATAAAAATTCATGAAATTTTGTGACTGTTTCCTTTTTACTAATAAAAAGTGTCAAGTTTCAAAAAGTTTCAAATCCAAAGGTTTCGAATAATTTAATAAAGAGACCTGGCTCAGTATTTCAAACTGGAAAATACGTAGTCGTTAAAATGTCTACTATGAAACTAAAAAANAATGAAAGATTATCTGTGGAATATTACTGCCTCAGCATTTGTCTAGGTGTTCCAAGGAAATCACAGAAAAACTTGGACCAAGGCAGACGGACCCGAAATCGAACTGGCGTCCTCCCGAATGCTAAGCGATGGTCTAAACCTCTAGGCCATGCCGCTGGGTAACATTCTGGTGAGTAGTCACCTTCCTTATACAAGGTGTCCAGGAAGAGTAGGGGGTGTTTGTATCTGCACTGTCTTTGTAACGGCGCGGTTCGAAGAGGTGCCTTAGGGTTAAGTTGTTTCACTAATTTTTGGAGATTTAATAACCATGGAAGTGTATGCGGGCGACTATCGTGCTTTCTGTGTACGCACATATTATCGCAATGGTGATCCGATAATCACAGCTCAACGATTATATAGGGCAAAATTCAATGTACGAAATACACCAAACGACGATACCATTGAAAAATGAATTTGAATGTTCGTGAGTGCCGGTTCTATTGCAAAAATTTACAATCCACCGTCCGCTCTCTGTTCGAACCCAACAAACGATTGAATAAATGAGAGTACCAGTGCGTGAAAATTCGTCTTAATCAGTTCGCAAACGCAGTCAAGTACTTGACATTAAAAAATCGTCGTTCTGAATCAAGATTTCCATCTTACGGCCTACAAAATTCAGTTAGTCCAAAAACTGAACGTTACTGATTCTCCTCTCCGACTGAATTCTGCAAATGAAATGCTTCAACGTTTTCAAACGTTTGAAATTATTTTGTTTACTGACGAAGCAACGTCAGTCTGATTAAAGATATTCATAAAAAAGACAATTGCCTGCGAACATGGTGTATCTATTTATTACCATGTACACTCGAATGGCGGCTTTCGAAATTTCAATCCCGAGTCGCATTGCTTTACATCGCTTATCGCCATTAGTGAATAGTCGAACGATTTAGAGGAATCCTAACTAAATTCCCGTAAAGATTCGAAATTTAAGCATAAAATAATTTACTAATGAATAAGTACAATATGGGTCATTCTTCATTCTTCTGAGTATGATTTGAGAAAAATAATTTTTTTTATTGAACCTATTAACCATTCCTTCTATACAAAGAGATAAATTTTTCGGGTTGTTCTTTGATTATATAACTACCGTTTATTATCGAGTCCACCCTACCTTATACCTTTAACTTAAAAAAGTAGCCTTAAGAAAGTCCAATAACTGTGACTGTTGTTTCTAATAAATAAATAATTTTTATCTCCCTTGTGGCTATGATTTCAAACATTTCTTTATCAAATCTGATACGAGAATGGTCTGAAAATGCTATCCATCTGATAATCACAAAGCTCTTTTTTTCTGAAAAATTCTTTTCTTCTGATGGTTAGTTTTAACCTTTTGACATTTCGAGCAGTAGCTTGGTTGAAGACACCCGGAAATAGTTTATGTAAAACTCTAATTCCGTTCCCATTATCGTACGGTTATTTCCAAGCAAATGAGAAAGTTCACCCTAAAATAACTCTTAACGGAAAAATTCAACTACTTCGACCTATTTTGGATCGGTAATTTCACATCATTATAAACATATACCTGTATACCTACATAATTTTTTTATATATTTGCCTTTTTGTTTCTTGTTTCTTCCTGATTTACCTATTTATCGTAAACACCGATACAAATCATAATGACAATTATACCATGGATCACATTCAGAAAGCAAAGATCACTTTTTGAACAACTTAAAATCGTAGCGTCTGTCTGGTATTTTCAATACGCTTACTTGTACTTATGCAAGATATGCAAGGTCTGTGAAGTTTCACTTACTGCTAGTATTTACTATTAAAATTAAATCGTGATGGACTTAGAATTTGCGTTTTTAGTAATATTTACTATAGAATATCGACTTTGAGATAAAACTGGCAATTTTTACACTTTTTTGATATTTTTACCGGCTCGTTCAACATACATTGATTAAAATATTTGCAGTTATCAATTAAATAGATTTTTACGATACGATACCATCAGTCCTAACACTGGTTGGACACGCACCTCTACTCTTACCTACCCAGAGTTAACTTTGTATTTCCTAAAACTGGAGCATCCACATCCTTAACTATTTGTGAAAATCAATCTGATCTAGGTCTACCTCTACTCGTTTTAACTTCTATTTCAACTTCTATTATGTCTCTGACTAGCCCTTCATACCTGAGAAGGTGTCCTATCAACCTATTCCGCTTATTTCTTGTTGACTTACATAGAGCCCTTTGTTCTCCTACTCGGTCTAGTATTTCTTCATTTATAACCTTCTCAATCCACGGTATCATCATCATTCGCCTGTAACATACATTTCTAACGTTTTCTCCAATGCCGCGCCTACCGTTCACATTTCGCACCCGTACAGTGTCGTGCTCCAGACATACATTATTAACAATCAATCAGTTTCTAAATTAACCGTTCTAGAGCATAGAAATGACTTCTTTATGTTAAACTCGACCCTGCACTATCCTTTGTTTTAGATCATCTACGACATAAGTTAACCTAAAAAAGTTTAGAAATATGGATAAATATAAATCACAAACGTATTCTCATGATACAAAGGATAACGATAAAGCAGCAGCATCACGTATGCGTGTAGGGATTAAATCGTTCAGCGCATTCTGATGCCTGATTTTATTAAAAAATAATAATAGCTGCAAAAATAAAGCGGCATACATGCGCATTCATCTGGTCTAACATTGTATAAATGTGATGTTATACACATATAAGCGATAATTAGAAGTTGGTTCTCCTATTCAACTCCCATGACCCACTAAATCATGGCAGCAAGCAAAAATTGCTTTTATGCTTCGACGCTCTATTCAGAAGATATCTGCAAAAAGCAGCAATTTTCTTTTCTTGTACATACCTAGTTGCCATTGACATATTATTTTTCATTGCCATTGTCAGAAAGCAAGAAGCTTTTTCTAGGCGCTTAATATTGTAGTAGTACGTACATGTATCCGAGTCAAATTAGTCTTGAATATTTCACAATTACAACAGGTACGAAATTTTTTAAATGGAAATCATGGGGAAAAGAAAAGTGTCAAGATTTGTATATTTTTAGTAGGTTATGTTTAGTTTAAACTTTTCTATTTTTATAATTAAATTTCAGTCTAATTCTTTTTTGTATAATGTAAGTAGTTTTGCAGTTATATTAAAACGGATAATGCCTAGTTCCCTCCCATATACCTGTTTTCAATTAGGGTGAAAATTTTCGGTATGTTGAATTCTCTCCTAGTTATACATCAATTGCCTCCCAACGGCGATGGACCTTNTTCAGCTTGAAAAATTGTGCTAGGTATTTGTAGCGCTTATTTTATTTATTAAAAAGGCTAAACTGTAAATTTTTATAACTGAACTTTAAAATGGGAAGAAGAGTGATGAATTTTAGAGTCAGCTGTATTGCAAAATAACGCAATTTTTTAAGTGACGCTTCATTATAGACGGTAGGAGGGAAATTTACTAGGGTATAAAACTGGAAAGTGTGACGTCACGCGTCACAGCGTCATGTGCCACGTGTGACCCCTGGTGAATATGTTCAAAAGAAGTCATTTTAACAGGCTTCAGAAGCTAACTTATTAGTAACAGTCGATAATCCGAAAGTTGCCATTTCGATAAATTGTCAACCGATCACGCCTTCGCTATACTGTATATGAATTGCACATGTGTTTGTGTTTTTGATTTGTAATTCCTCTCTGCAGTTTTATATAAGTAGTCTAACAGTAAAAGTTTTTAACCGATTTCATTCTAAAGCCAAAAAACACACTTCTAACATTTAAATTGTTAAATAAACAATTGATCCGCTTATTAGATTTTGACGTACTCGGCGGTTTTAGGTTTTAGGTTCTGCATTTTTTTTCCTACTATTTCCACGTAATGCAATTTTTAACCTGGAATCTCATATAATTTTACTGTTTTACTATCAAATATGATTAAGAAATCGAACAAATAATTACTGATAAAATTGTCTCACAACTCATTTCAGAAACATAATTTAAGTTTCTTTTAAAACTACATACTAACCCGACAGCCTCTATGATTATTTATGGAATATGAGTAATATTACCACTAATAAATCTTCAATATTAGCCACTGGAAAGAGGAAATCTTCCTCTATGAAATAATATCACTGCCTAACTTTTTAAACCATTTTTCATAGTTCAAAGGACGTAAACGGGTAAGCGTAAGTGTTCCTGCAGTTTTTTCTGTGCGTCGATCTGACGAAAGGTGATTCAACCCAGATATCGATCTGGGGTTGACACGTTTAACTCCAAGAGAGAAATTTAAAGCAGCCGTTGAGGCAGGTTGTGATAGTAGATATCCAAAAAAGGATAATCCAATTAAATACTTTAATAAAGGAAGTTCCATACACACCCTTTCGTTTTGTTCATTATTCCATATCAATGCCCCCTAGGGGGGGGGGGTAAGGCAGTTTACCTCGAGTAATCAAAAAGGAAGCAAACGTGCACAACCTACTCGAACCAACCATTTTGGACGTCGAAAACGAGCCACATTTGCTACGCAATGGATTGTCAGATCTAATTGGTTTTATGTTGTTCTAGGTCAACCGGACCCATCTACAAAACCGTTTGCAGAAGATATCCATGCAGAGGTAGTTCAAGCATAATCGGATAATTTGCAAAAAGGAATGGATATATGAGATATCAAGAAATTAAATAATTAGTAACATATCCTTCGAGAGCCGTTCGGGTGAAGAGGTCAAAAAGGGCACAGCATCTGGGAAGAGATTTGAAGATTTGCTGGAATAAAAATCAAATAGGGACTGTCATGGGCGCAGTTAGTAAAGCGCTTACATTCTCTCTTCTGAAGGAGGGCTAGCAATGAAACGGGTCAATAGAACTTTTCGGTTATGATGGAAAACTGTTGATAGCAGTTCATTTTGTAGAATCCAAATCTCGAAGAATGTAAGCTTTGACAGACATCAATAAGAATTTTAAGTCAATTTTAACAGAGACCTAGACGGATGGCTGTTTGGGGAATACCATAGTGAAGTGTTAGAAACAATGAAAGCTTTGGAAAAACTTCTGAAGATATAAGAATCCTATAATTAAGAGTCTAACAGTCTGTGTTGATTGTCTTGCTATCAGAATCGATGCAAATAAAGTCAGCTTCGCCAAAACCTAATGGAAGTCAAGAAACAGGGCAGGACAAGGGACGTCACGTCATCAAGACGGGGAATCAGCCCTACCTCAGCTCTGCCCCCAAGGAGACACTAAAGATACGACTTTATTGTGGCATACTGATAACATGATAACTGACGTCGACTAATTTCAGATACTTTGACTATGGCATGGGTTTAAGGTTTATTAAAAAACATATTCAAAAAGTTTTCCCAAGGGAACGTGCGTGGTCTCTTAAAGAAACAGTTGAGTTAAAGAGTCACTTGCATATGTAACCTCTTGACTTTAGGGCTAATTGAAACATGCACCTCGAAGAAGGGTCTGTTTTTATCTAATATTCTTTTGGTACCAAAGAAAGGGAGCACCAATAGGCTAGTCTTAACTTAAAACAATTAAAGAGATGTATATTCACTAAGCTTTTGAAGTAGATGATCATAGATCGGTATGTAATTTAATTACCTGACTGCTTCGTGACCCTTATACGCCTGAAAGAAGAATATCGATTAGAACATCACACAAAAAATTTCTTAGGATTAAATTTCATGACAAACTGTCTTAGTATCACTGTTTGCCATTTATAGCACCTTTTGTTTTTACAAAGCTAATGCAACCCCCCTAGCAAAATTAAAAGCGGTTAATTTTTTATTTCTTGTTTACCTAGACAATTTTTTGTTGATTGGTAAGTTTCATAAGCGGAGTTTGAAAAATCTATTTGAAATATGCAAATCACTGGAAAGGTTGGGATTTATAATAAATTATGAGAAACGTCAGATGGTATCAGCACAAAAAGTTCTCTATTTAGGGTTTGCATACGACAGAGGTCAAACGACGGCATTATTTCCACAACGGAGACATGCCCATTTTAAAATTATACAAATTTAACGTTAGATCGGAATTTTGTTAGGCGTATAGGGGTTTTAATTTTGACCTGTCTAACTGGTTGTGCCAGGTTCTCACTTCTGACAACTCAGACTTTTGTAATGGGAATCTTGTGATTCTTCACTAACGGGGTATGGATTGTTCAGGGGAACCAGACATTTCTTTGATAAATAGAGATTTAAATAGTTAACAACAAGTAGGAGTGAAGGTGAATTTGTACTAAGTTTGATAATGACTTTCTAATGTTAAATTTAGCTTAATATTACCATTAGCTCTCATCATCATAAGGTCGTCAGTCCTAATACTGGTTGCACACGCACCTCCACTATTTCCCACCCTGAGCTAATCTTCGCATTTCCCTAAAACTAGAACAACCCATATCCTTAACTATTTGCGAACAGTTATCTAATCTAGGTCTACGTCTACCCTTCCTAATATGTCTCTGAATAGCTGTTCATGCCTGAATAGGTGTTTTACTAACCTATATCGCCTATTTCTTATTGGCTTCCATAGAGTCCTCTGTTCTCCTATTCTTTTTACTTTCTCTTCATTTCTAACCTTCTCTATCCACGGTATCCTCATCATTTGCCTGTAACACCATATTTCGAAAGCTTCTAACCTTTTCTTTTCCGCTGCGCCCAATATCATAAATATTGTCATCTGTTGTATTTGTTTCAATATTGAAGCGAGTCTGACCCTGACAATTAATGCATACTGGCGAACAAAATAATCCCACTTTTTGACAGCCACAATTCTTACTACAATCCGTCTTGCATTTACAAAAAGATAGTATTAAACAATTTTTCTGGAGATGACGGTAGTAGAGTTAGAATTGGCTCCAAATAATTATCTGTTAATTTCCAACCCCATCCTTCTGGGTCCAGCTCATTGCCTAGCCACACTTGAACTTGACAATACACACGATACAAGTGTTGAAAGGCAGAAGCAGATGTTGGAGGCAGACAAGACAATTGTATCGTTTTATTGTTCCATGCAGATTTTACAAACCTCAAATATCTATATTTGTCTATGTAATCAATTGTTTTTGGAACACCATACATTGCAAGAAGAAAACGAATTCCATTTCTAACGATGTCGTGTGGATAAGAGTCAATCTTTGTAAATACTTCTACGCAATCAATTAAATCGTTACGTTTTTCGAACAATTTAAATACTGCTATTTTACCTCTTTTAAAAATTGCTGATGTAGTATCGCAACCAGTTATTGCATGTAAAAATACCATATGAGCTTGAAATTTCGGATATGCAGTCAGAGTTTGTAATGAATATATTTTTGATTGTACTTGAGCTTTCCCAGGTTTCAAAAAGTAAATAATTTTATCATTTGGAGTCCGTGCAGTCAGTAATATCAACAGATCAACATCTTCCCCAACAATGACAGTTGTATTTGAACTTTTCCATTGTTCTATTGCTGTTTCAGTTATAAGGACATCAGCATCATTATCAGCTTGTTTTGTTGGAATACCAGCAGCTGTATAGTTTTTTATTTTAAAATACTCGCTCAATTTATAAAAGTTTTATTGTGTAAGTAACACAAACCAATGGTTTCTTATTTTTACTTATATTGAACGTCCGATGACGTGTACAGGCTGCATTTTAGTGCATATTATGCAAAATATGAATTTTTTAATGATTAAAACCGCGATATCTCACGAATGGTGAATCGTAAGTGAAAAAGTGACTGAATCATTTTTGTAGAGAATTGTATGATCTACAAGTTTTGTTTGGCCTATTTTCACAATAAAACGTACCGTTTTTGAGAAAAATGGAAAAAACCTAATTTTGCACTTTTGACCTTGAATAAAATTTTTTGCAGAAGTATGAACGAAGGGGACTTTTGACATTTTATTTATAATGACGTATTTAACGTTTCTGCCAATTTTCAGCTCTATGCGAATTTTGGCTGAGTTATGACTTATTTTTGTCTATTTTGATTGGATTATAACCTTTTCTTTTCTACCGCGCCCACTGTCCATGTTTCACACCCGTACAACGCCGTGCTCCAAACATACACCTTTAACAACCTTTTTCGAATTTCTAAATTAACCGTTCGCGAGCATAGAAGTGACTTCTTTTTATTAAAGGCGACACGACCCTGCGCTATCCTCTGCTTTATATCCCTACTACTCCTTCCGTCCTGACTTATCTGACTAACTAGATACCTAAAATCGGCCACTTCTTCTAATTTTTCGTCTCCTATCTTTATATTCGCTCTTTTCCTACTTTTTCTTCCCTTGCATACCAGTACTTTTGTTTTATTTTATTTATTTTCATACAATACTGTTTTGTCAATACCGCTTCCATTTTATTTAAAACTATCTTTAAGTCCTCCTTGCTAGATGCTAATACTGCTATATCATCTACAAATCTAAGCATACTAATCTTACCATTAGCTCTAGTTTAGAATTTATTATCATCACATAGTACACACACACATATAACGTACAATTAAAATGCAAGCTGCATTGCCATCCACAGAGAATTAAACAGCTTTCTGAGCGTGATTTGTTTAGTTAACTATTTAAATCTCTATTTACATTAATTTTAGCAATAAATATTCCGCATGAAAAAGTTAATGTTTGTCGAAACAATTGTCATGTACCTACGTATAACTGAAACTGAAAATTTCCAATTATTTGATCTCATAAATTTTCGTTAAACGTAAAGATCGAAACAATTTAATGAATAATCAGCAGAAGATGGATAATTGCAAAGATTTCCATAATTGAAAAATATAGGACAGAATTTCGCAATCATCCTGTCTATTTTCAGGATCATTGCGAATGTTTTACTTCATATTAGGATAATTGCAAATAACAGCTCACGTTTCATGAATCGTGAACGCTAATTGGATAATCTAAAGTGACAGCTGTGTTCATCGACTCCCGCTGTTGTCGAATATCGGAAAGCACATTGTTGAGAATGAAAATAAAAAATGTCTGCTGAATACGAAATTCGAAGGATACAACGAAGTTACAGTGATTTCGGAAGCTTCGTGTAAAACTGTAATAAATAAATTTTCACCGATCTTGTTAAGTTGTTTACCATTATTATTGTTGTATTTTTTAACCAATGAAAATTTTACCTGAAGGTTTCGCAATCGTCCAAGTGGTGGTAGTTTGTTCATAAGAGCTGCGAAGCTGCAGAGCACATAAAATTTCCTCTACACAAATTAAGGAGGTTGTTAACGTAAAAAAAGTCCTATAATTATAAAATTTCAGTCTGTTAATTCTAAGTCTTAGATACACCCGTATTTGCCAGGAAACTGATTTTGTCTCTGTAGTTTCCGAGAAATCGAATATAAAATTTGCTTTTTTAACAATGGTTCTTATGGATGGTCAATCAAAATTACGTATTGTATCGAGTTTTTCTATCCCGTTTGTTAGAAACAAATAAATAAAATTACGAAAAATGATATAGTACAAACTATAGACACGTGGCAACATCGCATACATATACAAGAAAAGATACATACAATTAATGAAGTTTGTTACAGTTTTGTTGCCACGATTAGCACATTTTATATTGATGTGAAAAATTGGGTTGTGAACGTTTAGATTTATGGTTAAAATATTGAATGGAGTATGAATATAATTAGATCGTAAATTAAATTATTTTAATGAAGTTTCAATCACTAACAAATTATTTAATTAAATTAAAAAACATTTATGCATAGGTGTTCCCTCCTCGCTCCCTACCTCGCGAAAGCGTACACAACCTCCTTAAAGTAATAATTTTATCTTAACTACTTCATTGGCTTCCACCTTGAACGTACAGGTGCCCGGACGAGTGTAGCGACCAGTATCCTAGACAACACTTAAAACTACTAGGGTCAATTGAAAAGTCCCCGGCCTGACACATAGATGGCGGCACCAGAACTAAATCCATATGATTTTCAGTTAGTCCTAATCTTCAAAAGACGCGTCTATAAATTTGACGGCTGTCGGATCATTAGTTTGCGAATTATAGCATTTTCAGTGAAGCAACTTTTGTTATTGTGAAAAAAATGGATAAAAAGGAATTTCGCGTGTTGATAAAATATTGCTTTTTGAAGGTAAAAAATACAGTTGAAGCAAAAACTTGGCTTGATAACGAATTTCCGGACACTGCCCCAGGAAAATCAACCATCAAGGATTGGTATGCTAAGTATAGACGTGGTGAAATGAGCACCGAAGACGGTGAACGCAGTGGACGTCCAAAAGAGGCTGTTACGGACGAAAACATTAAAAAAATCCACAAAATGATTTTGAATGACCGTAAATTGAAATTGAATGAAATAGCAGACACTCTACAGATATCAACGGAACGTATACATCACATCATTTACGAATATTTGGGTATGAGAAAGCTCTGTGCAAAGTGGGTGCCGCGCGAGCTCACTTTTGACTAAAAACAACGACGAGTTGATGATTCAGAGCAGTGTTTGAAGATGATCACGCGTAATAAACCCGAGTTTTTGCGTCGATATGTGACAATGGATGAAACATGGCTCCATCATTTCACTCCGAAGTCCAATCGACAGTCATCGGAGTGGACTGCACACGATGAACCCGCTCCAAAGCGTGCAAAAACGCAACAGTCGGCTGGCAAGGTTATGGCGTCTGTATTTTGGGATGCGCGTGGAATAATTTTCATTGACTACCTTGAAAAAGGAAGGACCATCAACAGCGACTATTACATAGCGTTATTGGACCGTTTGAAGGACGAAATCGCCGAGAAACGACCGCATTTGCAGAAAAAGAAAGTCCTGTTTCACCAAGACAATGCACCGTCTCACAAGTCAGTGAAAACGATGGCAAAAATTCATGAATTGGGCTTCGAATTGCTTCCGCATCTACCGTATTCTCCAGATCGCTATAATCAGTGTATCACCCTTGAAGTGAATTATGTTGAATAAAAAAAACGAATTTTGCAAAAAAAATGTGTTTTACTATTTTAGGCCGGGGACTTTTCAATTGACCTGTTACTTAAACATAAACCGCAGTGTGTGATAGAGATACTGCGAAAGAGATGTGTGTCAAGGCTTATAAGAAGGTGGCGATTCCATGAACACAGGGGGGGGGTAAAAATTCCGGAGACTAGAAGTGGACTTGTCCCTCAAACTTCCGACCAATGAAGTAGACTAGTACTACAGTTAGAATATTTACTGATTAATATGTGCAAAGATAATTTAATACGACAAAGAGCAAAAAGTAACACATTAATTAAAAATGTCTGCTATCCGGCGTGAATGTTCAAATTGAAATAGATAACAACAGTTGATGCGGAGATGAGGAGAGAGAGAGAGAACGCAACGAGCTTTTGCGATTGAGGATTATTTCAAGACGTGATTTCTATGCTGATGTCTCGAGTGTTAACCTGTTGAAACAGTGGCTTAAGAACATTAATGAAATAGGTTGTACCATTCACCAATCGTTTTTAGGACCCGCACCTACTGTATTAACCGAAGTCGAGTGCGTGATTCAATCTCTGCAGATCCATGACGTTCCGTATGGAAGCACTAGCCGCTTTATCAAAGATGTATTTCTATTCATACAAAATTTAACTAGAGCAAGCTTTGAACGGAAATTTTCACCTACTGGAGTACATACTTATACAAGTAAAAATTCAAGTATTGAGTCTCGACAAACCCTACAGAGAGAGAGAGATCAAAGACAGCTACATTGCCGAAAGGCGACTATTTGGTGTGCTATATTCACCATCGGTAAAATTGGTCCGCTATTCTTCAAAAATCAAAACGGAGACGCATGACGCAGGAACTTGACTGACGCTTTTTTTGCTCCTGTCTCCGATATGCCGATTTTAGGTATCTAGGAAGCTAGATAAGTCAGGACGGAAGGAGTAGTAGGGATATAAAGCAGAGGATAGCACAGGGTCGAATCGCCTTCAATAAGAAAAAGTCACTTCTATGCTCGCGAACGGTTAGTTTAGAAATTCGAAAAAGGTTATTAAAAGTGTATGTTTGGAGCACGGCGTTGTGCGGGTGCGAAACATGGACAGTGGGCGCGGCGGAAAAGAAAAGGTTAGAAGCGTTCGAAATGTGGTGTTATAGGCAGATGATGAGGATACCGTGGACATAGAAGGTTAGAAATTAACAGGTATTAGAAAGAGTAGGAGAACAGAGGACTGTATGGAAGTCAGTAAGAAACAGGCGAGATAGGTTGGTAGGACACCATGAAGGCATGAAGGTCTATTCTGAGATATCAGAGGCAGAAGCGGAAGTTAGGGGGAGTAGAGGTAGACCTAGATTACATTACCGTTCACAGATAGTTAAGGATATGGGTTGTTTTAGTTTTAGGGTATTGCGAAGATTAGCTCAGGATAGGAAAGAATGGAGGTGGGTGTCCAACCAGTCTTAGGACTTTTATGATGAAGATGATGCACGTGGTTTCGGTTCTATTACACTCGTAGCTTATACTACGATCCGGGATAGTAATTAAAGCGAACATCTGCCTGATTTGGCACTAAACATCTCTGCATTAGAACAATTTTTACCATAGATTGGCATACCAGACAAAAGATAATTTATTCCTTTATTTAGTATTGTAAATTTTGAACACCGAGTATGTCCAACATTATTGAGCCACAATGGTAAATCATTGCAGATGGCACTTACTACATAAGGTGTCCGTGGCGTGCTGATGAGAACCAAATAGTTCGAATTCGTGATCCGCATCTAATTATTTCGATAGAACACTGAGCAACATATTAAGGGGTAAACTTTTTTAATTCTACTAATAGCGTTGACACTGTTAATAACGTAGGCACTGTATATTTTATGTTATTTTAATATGTATTGCATTATTATATATACCATATTTTAATTATTTTGTTATTTTAATGTTATAAACATACTTTTGATTGATGGAATGTATCTTTTCCCCCGCATTATCCGGGGTTTTGATGATTCGAATGAGGCAGAAGAAGCACTAAATTACCTCTTCAGTTTGCCAGATAATGAGTGTAATTCAGAAACAGAACCCGCTTCTGATGTTGAGAACCAAATGAATGCTTTAGACAAGAAAACAACTAGCAGTAGAAATTGGAATTTGTGCATAGCTTCGACAGTACCGTCAACTAGTACTTCTTCCAATCTACTGAAAAATATCTTGCAGAATTGCAGAATATTATGCAAAAGAGCAGCTTCCTGAACTTAATGGATTGATGCATATAACAATACCAGAGATTGTTGAACATGATAATAGTGCCATCATGTTGGCAGAAGACGACGATTTCGAACGTTTGGAATGGATCCTAATATTTTGAAAATTGTTCAGTTGTTTTCGATTACCTTCCTATGATTCATTCATCATTGGGAATTACTAATTTCAAGAAATTTTTGACGATTACGTATTCTTAAATAATATGGAACAGAGTAATCTGTATACCATACAAAAAACTGAATTCCACTGGTCGTGAGTGTTCCTGAACTGGATACATATATTGGATGTCTTATTTTGATGTGGGTATTCACCAGCTATATAGACTAGAAAATTATTGGAGTAGAGTCCATTACTAAATGTTATCGAAATTTCTAATGTAATGAGTTCCAAACGTTTTAAAAAAATTGCTAGCGATAATAAATCTTGACCTCCTAGAGGGATTCCACAATATAATAAGCTTTACAAACTGAAAACAGTCATTAACTATCTGAATAATAGAAGTAGAATTATGAGAGTTCATCCGTGCTATTAGTTGATGAATTTATGGCACCTTTCAAAGGATGTTGTAGTTTTAAACAATATATGCCCATGAAGCCGGTGAAAATATAACTACAATGGTTAATTTAGTTTATGGAGGTAACGGTTTAGAAAGGATCCTTTATGATCCCCAATACAGTTTCATTTTTATTATGGCATGTTTATTTTTATAAGTTTCACAGTTAGAAAGTACCGTTTGTTGATTTTTGATATAGATTTTTCACCGATTGTAAACATCCCTCTTTCAACATTTTGAGTTTCAAAGTCCCGCCTTGTACGTATCCATGTATTGAAAGGGTTAATCATCAATGGTGATACTCGCCACACCCTTGGTATTTGTTACTAGTTGTAAGTTTAGGTATAAGAAGTGACCAAGGACTTCAAGAAGGATTTCGCTTTTTAGCGCGAGTGTCCATCCAGTACATCAGAGATGGACCACCTACTTCGGTTTCCTCCCCAACACTCCCTTCTACCCACACTCTTAACCTATTTCCCATCTCAACCCTATCCTTAATCCCCAGCTTTCCACTTTTCTCCCGGGGATGCACAATCCACAGGGTTTACCTCCCCGCTCGAGGAGGGGTTTTAGTCGGTAAAAATCCGACACTACCTCGCTTCAGGGGGTGTCTTTTGAAAATTTCCCCTCCTCGAGCATAATCTAAACAAAAAAAAATTCAAGAAGGAGCACTTGTACAGTAATCCTTACTAATCAATCGTTGGAGATACTCTGTACATATTTGTAAATATATAATTAAGTCGAGTTCTATTTTTTTTCTACCTTCCACCTAAGAATTAAACAACACGCCTTATTAATTTAATGCGTATGCTGGTATTCCCCTTACAATAGTAAGTTCTCGAATATCTGCCTGTGAAAATTAACACCGTATTTCCGGCATATCCCGTATTTTTGGCATAATTTTATGCGTCCTGTCCCTTATTTAAACCTTATTTAATTTATTATTATCGCACTGTAGTTGACACTGATTCAATATTTATCGACAAGTACACACCCGGATGTCGAGTCGACCTACAACTGGATGTCGACCAATTCGTACGAGTACGAAACCAGGACCTTTGACCAAGGGCCATTAAGGTAATCTGTAGAGGATAGAATACTAATTCAAAAGCTAAGATTTAATAGATTAACCTCTATCAAGTAAAGAAAATAATTTCTTCATATGTACCCCATATAAAGCTCATATCTCTGTTTGTTTTGCATACGTAATTACTCTCTAATTACTATTTACCTTACTCGCTCAGTTATCTCATGATTTTAGCGCCCATTTTCTTTTGCTTACATTTTCTGTTCATTGCTTCGTAAGATGTTCTCAAAGTCTATTGAATTTGCCTTTCGTGTTAACGTTTTCCTTGATAATTATTCCTGAAACTATATAACAAAATGAGTGATACAATGGATAGTCACACAAATAATTCATCCGAAGGAGATAGTAGTGGAATACTTTTCAAGAAAGCCAAAAGACTTCATCATCATCATCATAAGGTCATCAGTCTTTAGACTGGTTGGACACGTACCTCCACTCTTTCCTATCCTGAGCTAAACTTCGCATTTCCCTAAAACTAGAACAGCCCACATCCTTAACTATTTGCGAACAGTAATCTAATCTAGGTTTACCTCTACCCCTCCTAACTCCTGTTTCTGCCTCTAATATGTCTCTGACTAGACCTTCATGCCTGAGAACTTTTCTACCCACGATATCCTCATCATCCGCCTATAACACCACATTTCGAACGCTTCTAACCTTTTCTTTTCCGCCGCTCCCACTGTCCATGTTTCACACCCGTACAACGCCGTGCTCCAAACATACACCTTTAACAACCTTTTTCGAACGCTTCTAACCTTTTCTTTTCCGCCGCTCCCACTGTCCATGTTTCACACCCGTACAACGCCGTGCTCGTGCTCCAAACATACACCTTTAACAACCTTTTTCGAATTTCTAAATTAACCGTTCGCGAGCATAGAAGTATCACACGATAAAGCACAACAGCTTGAATTGTTCACACAAATTACCACCATATAGCGAAAGTGATTCAAAATTCGATCAAGGTTTTAGCTGCGGAAGAATCCATTCGATTTATACACTTTTGTTGGCTGATAATGATAAAATTATTGAAACTAGTTGTCCCGTTGACATACTCCATAATGTTGCCAAACATAGTACTAACGAAGTGGAAATTGAAAATTTGATTTTGAATATTTTCAATCACTTCAATAAACCTGCGAAACGAAGAACGAACTTGCAACTCTAATTTTAAGCAAATGAGATGCAATTGGAAGAAATAGTAAAACATGTTGCAACAAGTTCTTGGTCCTGCAGTGGAACTTTAAAATTTCATTTTCTAGAATCCCGCGACGAATGACTTCGTCTATTAAACAATATTACAACCGAAGAAGAAGAAAAAAACAGGTGCAACTCAGTACACGTGAAAAAAGTGAAACTTCTGTGGCGATCTCTATACGTTTATAACGAATAAATAATGATTGGTGAAAGAAAGAGAGAGTACGAGAATTTTCAGAATTTATGTTTTCCAACATATTTTATCAATAGTCCACCTAAGGACTATTACTTTAATACGTTTTTATGTAATTCAATAACAAAAAAATCGTCAATTTTATTCGCTTCCGTTTATCTTTCCAAGTGCTTAAGAAACCGTAAACTATCAATAACTACATGGAATTAGAATTAATACATAATAATACTCACTCTTAATTAAATATTAATTGTTGTTAAATAAACATTTACCGTAATACACTTACTGCAATATAAGTGCACAGATATAACCAAAAAATTAGTTTAGCCCTATGGTACTCTTAATATACATTATACTATAATATATGACATGCCGGTCACCAACAGCTACATGCGCATGCGCGCCTTTCTATTCTCGTAGCCTATCGCTTCGCGAGACGAAACGTTGCAAAACGTGTCGTTTCATGGCCTTGAGATTTTACTCTCATCGAGCCCAAAGAAGTTTCACTTCAAAAACTTTGAAGTATTTGGCGTTACTTCATAATGTAATGTTTTCGATAGAATTAACAATGAAAAGAATTTGATAGAGAATCATCAGTTGTTGAGATACATGGCGAAATGCACGAGATTCGCGAAAAAAATTAACAAAAGAGGACAATTGATTTAGAAGTCAAACAAGACAAATAACTTGCGGATTAAGTACTTATGCAAAAAAAAATCTGTCGAAAAAGAAAAGGGCATTTATATAGACCATATTGAATACATAGGAAGTACATTGGAGCGATTTGGAATAGAGAAATGCAAAACTGTAAACTGATCTTAAGTTTTCTCAATCCCCTGATAGTAATACTTTACCAAGAAAAATAGAGGTTGCTTGTTATATTTCTATTTATAATAAAACTCCATCAGAACACTGAACTGTTGCTAAAAGGATCTTTCGATATCTGTAGGGGACTAAAGATCTTCAAATCCTGTATAAAAGTAATGCAAACCAAGAAAGCGCAGGATACTGTAATTCTAATTGGGCATCATGCAATGAAGAAAGAAGGTCTTGTACAGGATGTTTTCATGTTTCAAGATGGTGTCATATCATGTAACTATAAGAATCAACAAGCTATTCGACTATCGACCACTGAAGCAGGATACATGACGATTTCAGTAGCTACTCAAAAAGCTCTACGGTTGAGACAATTATATTACTATTGTAACTTTGTTTTGTGGTAATCAAAGTGTTATTAAGTCGAGTACGTCATCACTACATTAATCGCAAGGTCAAATCTATTAATACGTTCTTACACGCTCGATATTCGCTGATTGTTTGACCAAAGCATCAACGGTTCCTGATTGGCATGGTTCTACCTTCAGGAAAGAACTGAGAAACCCCTATCATAAACGCGCTGTTATACACAGTAATTTAAATTGCCTGTAGTTATAGTTGTTCACTAAAAAAGATATATGTTTGTAGGCTTTTTCTTTGGTTGTCTAAGGCAGGGATGGCGAACCATGCCATTGGTGGCACGCCACACAATATTTTGGGCACGTCACTAATGTTTCTGTGATTTATTCTTTAATGAAGGAATTTTCATTTTTCATTTTCTCACATCAGAGAATTATCGGAAATACTAATACGAAAGTTTATTATGTACCTTGATGTGACATTTGATAAAATAAACTGAAGAATCTGAAATGCAGCTGATTGATTTCCAGTCTAGTTCAATATGATTCAAAAAGTTGTTGGAACAAGGAAAGAGTTAGAAATAATAGAAACAGAAAGACTGACGGGTAATACAAGTTAAAATGCTAATAACAAAATTTTGGAAACATGGAATGCAATAACAAACACATTTAATTTTTTGAAAAAGCTGGCATATGATATTTTAATAATGTTTTCATCAACCTATGCCTGCGAGTCATCATTTTCAGAGATTAATAACATCAAAAACTCGCAGTTACAAACCGTTTGGTAGATGACTCCAGTTCAGCATGCATTCTGCTAAAATTAACATCTTACAACCCTAACATAAGTTATTTGTCATCTAATCTGCAAAAACAGAAGTCACACTAATTTTACTTTAATTTAAATTACACGTATAATTTAAACATTGCAAAATGTTCCTATTTTCTAGTAGAATTTTGAGTTGATATTATTTATTATCATTATTTTCCCAATAATCACAGAGACAAAATTATTTGATGGCACGTCTATGACCTGATTAAACTTTTCTTTATAAAAATGGCACGACGGTACTTAAAGGTTCGCCATCCCTGNGTGTTTAATGAATAAAATTAAAATATTAAAAAGTATAAAGGTTTGTACAATTAGAGTTTTCCACAGTATTGAACAGCTATCCTGATACACTTATTTCTTATTGGTCACAAACAGCACATCAATATACACTTAATTTTATCATCTTCCGTCTTTTTCGTCTTTATGGTCTTTTTTGAGGACTTTCCGTCTTTCGTCTTTTACGCGTCTTTCGTCTTTTTCACGTTTTTCCTCTTTTATTTTACTCTTTGCTTTTTAATCTGACCTCGATGGCTACCTATTTGCAACTACTCTTCCCCCGCGGTGTTCACCGTCGTTCACATTGGTAAATTCCCTATAATCTGGGACTTGCAGAAGCAATTCGAATGAATCAGGAGCGGACAAACTGCAGATACTCGCTATCGTATTATTAGGATAAATATAACTGCTATAACTTAACAGAAAGAAAAAATATTTAAAATAAAACAAAAACCCACAAGTTTGTTATCGTAATAACAATAACGTTCCGTTTTTTTAAGTAAGTACTTCACTCATGTTATCCTAACCTGACCGCCATTTTTGGTGTTCTCCCTAACATAATAAAATTACAATTAAGGTAAAAGGCCCAGTTTCTGACACTCTAAGGGTGACAGCTGAGATTATATTACGATAACTAAAATAATATTTAATTAGAATAAATAATTTTTATACTATAAACAAGTTCAGAGTTTCTAGAAAAACTCATATACGCGATATAATTATTTGAAGCGAATTAGTAATTTTAATTAATGATTTAAAAAGTGATGTTTGAAGACCCAGTTTCTGACACTTAAAATTTCTTGTGTTGTAGTTTCTGACACTGCCATCGGCCTAGTTTCTGACACTCATATTTGGTAATGATTCTCTCTCGGTTAAATTATGTATTATCAGGTTTAAATAAACTATAAGTAATTAAGTATTCATTAAAGATAAATTAAATATTTATTATAAGTAAGATATTGTTATTTTTAACAAAAATAATTAACTCCTGAAAATAACAAATAAAAATATGTATTTGTATCATCAATAAAATTTATAATTCAATTGAAAGTAAAAATTATCATAGTAATAATCATTTTAACACTAACAAAGATGAAATTTCTTTTACAACAATCATTTTCGTATTTGAAAGAATTATTTATAACAGTGAATATAATGTTTAGTTTATTCACAAAAATATTAAATGAATATTTATCGCTGTAATTACAGAAAATAGTATATCAAATCATAATAATAGATGGGAAATGTAAAAGCGTTTTTC